>NC_057811.1:141989772-142074155 GCF_018294505.1 Triticum aestivum
ATAGAGCCTGCCTTCACCAATAATGTAAGTTTGTCCTTCTCAAGCCTTCAAACTTTGTTGTGTATATTTGGTTAGGCATGACTGCAACAGCTGTTTATTTTTGGTGTTTGCATCAAATTGCATGTTTAAAGTTTATTATGTACTCCAGTTCTTAAACAAAAGTTTTCCCTTCTCAATTTAAGTTTTCAGTTGTACAACCAAGTTCCTTCTTCATACCATGTAAATTAAACTATACAGAGCAAGTGATCTTATTTTGCCAATCTAAAATGGGATAAATTGACAGCACACTAATCATTGATACTTATGAGTTCTTGATCTGTAATCCAGAGGTGTCGTGAAGCTGCCAACTCCTTCACAATGTCATTTCCTGCCATGTCTTGACCTGAACAATACCATATTGTGTTAATGCTATTTTAAATTGTGTCACTTTATTCGTCAGTAAGAAATGTGATGAATTGTCAGCACTGATACTTGTATGTGCAAAACCTGTCATCTGTCTGCTTGTTTATCTTTTAGAGTGAGGAGGATATAAGTGTCAAACAAGTGCAGTCTCACCAGCTTGCTCAGCTGCTTGCGCTGCAGCTCCCGAGCAGGGCTAACCTTTCTTGAACTCTATTGAAGTGTTGTTGGTTTTGTATATTATTTTGTCGGCGTGTTTAGTTGCACAAGTGGCGATCTTTGATGCCCAATGTATGTAATCTGTTGTCTGCTTTTGCTTTATTATCATAGTGGCGAACTTTGATGCCTAGTGGATGTAATATGCCATAATTTCTTTATTGTATAGTCTAGGTTTTTTTCTTATTCACGATGCTGCAGTTATTTTACTGTATATATATCCTGTCTTCGCAGTAAACCGGCCAAACCGTAAAATTACGGTACATAATCGGGCCGTCATGCAAATCACCATGTATGATCTGCATCGTGGGCCCCGTCATCTTGGTCCGTTAACAGGCCTAAATGTAAACTGGCCCACTAGTAGATTCTGGCCTTTAATACGCCGAATAAACCGCCCACGTCAAGTCGGGCAGTTGCCGAGGCAGCGTGGGGAAGCGGAGATGCCCACGTCCCATCAATCTCCACGCGTCAATCAAGGACGAAGGCAGTTGGGGCCCGCGGCGCTCCGCACATGCCTCTTAGGCTTTGCCTCGAAGCCAAGTCCGAGCGCGCCTAGGGCCCGGGGGCTACTGTCGGTGTTCTGGGAACGTGGGTCCCCAAACTTTCCTGCCTGCGGCCCACAGCGTGGCTCCACTAGCGGCCTGGTACGGCCCATCTTTGTCAGCAAACACTCAAGACCCTCGCAAGGGGCCAAGCCTAGCGAGGAGGACAACACAAGACCTCCTCAGGGGCAGGCTCAATAGGCTGGCTCGCGAGGAGCGGAGAGATCAAGGCGAGGGGCACCTCGCGAGGTCCGTATGACGTGAGCCATTACGACCAAGGCCAGGCGGGCGCCAGCGGGCGCAGAGTACCGGTTCCCTCTTTGGTGCTAAAGGGGCAGGTGCAGGCGAGGAGTCCCGAGGCATCAGGCAAAGGTTTCCATATCGGTGCAACAAGACCAGGACCAGCAAGACGACAGGACGGAGGTCATCGCGGAGCCCACAACGGTGTCACCACCAGAGCCTTTGGCAGGCGAAGACCACCTTTTGTTAGGATAGCTTGTACTAGTTGTCCCCCTTCAAATTGGCAATTGTGGGATCCCTTCCTGCCTAATATTTGGGAAGAGGACCCGGGCCTCTATAAATAGGACTGGCCACCAGCAGAGGAGGCAACTGATCTTGGATCAGATCCATTCCATCCACACACGCACAAGCTCACCAAGCTCAAGAACACCTCTCCTCAGGAGGTTGTTCTTCCCTTGTACTTGTTCATCCCCAGTCTACAAGGCAATCCACCACACCACACTGGAGTAGGGTATTACACCACATCGGTGGCCCGAACCAGTATAAACTCTTGTGTCCCTTGTTCCTCGGGTTCGGCGAGCTAGGCTCTGAGATCGCGGTGAGAGCGTGAGCTAGAGGGAGAGAGATCTTCATGCGCACCCGAGAGTTCGAACCTCAAGGGTTTTGCCGGAACCCGTAATCCGACAGGGGAAGTGCCACTCTTTCAGCGTGTTGTGGCTTTCCAAGATTCGTCATGGCGATGGTCATGACCAAGGCCACCGCCGATGGTGATAGATTAACCCCGGCGGCTCGTATGGCGTTATCGCCATCCGAGCACCGTCCGGAGGAAAGGGGCACAAGATCTGCGGGAACGAGCTCCCTCCCTCCTGTCCCTCCACCTCGTCAGTCGTCGAACTACTTCAGCCTCGGCATCGTCGACGTCGACGATTACCACGCGACGCTCGGTCCAGTATTTCCCCCACCGTGGGTAATCCTGAGCAAAATGCTGGTATGAGTCTGTCGATTGATTCCCCGGCAAGCACACTTCGGCGAGGCTGCTTGGATTGGCACGATCCATGCGATGGCAGCCGTCATACTATCTCGAGGGGAGGGAAGCCAAAGAGAGGAGGACCGAGGAAGCTCACCACAGTGCCCCTATGACCACCAGACACAAGAAATGCTTGCCGGCCCTTGCCGGGAGCGAAGAAGCCACCAGATTCCCCTCCACTCCTCCGGGCACCGCGGACACATCGAACACACGTGACCCGGCAGGCGGAAAAGAAACTCAAAATGAAAGCTAAGTCCACGCTATCATTTCTTGTTGATGCGTTTCAGATTTTTGCTGACGTTTATCCCTTGGCTCTAGTGAGTGTTCGTATTGTGAAAGCCCTCATGCGAATGGAACCTCGGCTAGTTTCTTTGATTGCACCATCGCCCTGTCCAGAGCCACGCTCGCATGGCGAGAGGCTACGTCGAGAGCTACCTAGGAAAAACCTGCCAAGACGCATCCATGCCAAGATGACCGTTAAGGGCCGGACCCTTACGACAATCGCAGCAATATGATATCGATAGGCATCCAGAGCATACATAGGAATTGATAATACGAACACAAGCTTATAGTGCTCAACGGGATAAACACGTATTTAAAGATTCAACTCAGAAGTATCAGTTTCGCACTACCACTAGCTATAAAGCGACTAAACACAAGATACACATCATGTTCTGTTATAGGACCAGGAGGAATAACTTAAACACGGAGAACCCTGTTGGCCAGAGGAGCGACCTTCTTCTCAGTGGCAGCAACATCAGCACCAGCCGTTGGCCTCTTGAAGCCATCACCAAGATTGAGCTCTAGGTGGTGACATGCGATGTTGCTCAAGACCATGAAGAGGGTGTTGCGAGCGAGCTTCCTCGACTCGGTCGTGAAGCGCTCGGCCCTCCCCTCTTCATGCACCTTCAACTTGTCAACCAACTCATTGAAGAAGATCCCCAACTTGACACTCGGGACCTCATACTCGTTGGCTGAGTAGGCTGGGCCATCCATGCCCATCGCCGCAGCTTGGGCTCCCAGGCGTTCCGCAACATCAATCAGGCTCTTGATCCAGAGGTTGCCCATTTTGACCCGATTCTTCAGCTTGTCCTCCGCATCTTGCTGGAGGCGCTTGGCGTTTTCCAAGTCTTTGGACAGCAGCTGCTGCCGGGATTTGAGGGACTCCATCGACTGCTCCAGTGTGCTGATCCTTGCCCTCATATTAGAGATGTTGCTGTTGGCATCTTCAAGGCTTTGGGTCTTGGAGGAGAGCTGCGACTGCACATCAACCAGATGGAGCTCTGCTTGCCGTGCCTCTTCTTTGAGTGTCTCCATTTCCTTGGCACTCCCGGCAAGGTCTTCCTTCAGTTTGCCCACCTACCGCTCGAGCTCAGCCTTGGCAGAGGATGCAACATCCAGATCATCAACAAACTTCTTTAGTTGGGCAGCATGATCAGTAGAGAGGGTGTCCAGAGCAGCCCCATGCTCACCCTTCAGTTCTTTGGTGCGTTGCTACACCAAGGTCTCCATACTCTCCTCCTTGGCGCGGAGGGTGGCTTCAAGATTCTCCTCCCGAAGGGAGATCTTTTGCTCCCTGGTTGTTGGAGTAAATAGCCACGGGTAGCCTGACCGACTGCCCCTGGCTCTTCAAGAAATTATCAGGCCATTTGGGCCTTCAAGCATTTCAAGCATTGGGCCGCCCTCCCCGGCCGGCTACCTCTGAAGCCGACTCCCAGAAGGCGACCCAGCCTCAGCAACCTCCCCCCAAGATAAACACGGGATGGCCGACTCCAGGAAGCCGGCCATAGAGGATGCCGACTCCCCAGAGCCGGCCATGAAGAACGCCGACTCCCCAAAGCCGGCCACGAAGAGCGCCGACTCCAAGAAGCCGGCCAAGACCGCACCCACCAAAACTACACCCACATAACGGTGACAAGACGGGGTGTAGCCACAGTGCGGCCCACTACCCCCGAAGCCCGAGGCAGGCATGGCCACAGGACGCCGTACGGGACGGCCATCTCCCGTATGGCTCGGCACTGTAGCCATGCTGGCCTCAACGTCACCCACGACAGACGCCAGTACGGCCCATGGGCAGCGGGCCCCTTTAGCCAGAGAGAGAGGTGAAGGCGGCCCGGCCTCCCCCAGTCGGCCAAGGGCGTAGCCGGCCCCCAGAAGCTGGCTACCCCCTCCCTCGAAGCATGTGCCACATTAAGGAGACAAGACGAGGTAAGGCTACAGTGAGAGCCCTCGAGGCGGCACACTGTAGCCACGCTTACCTCGACGAAGCCCTCGTCATCAGGGACGAGGCTACAGTAAGCAGCCGCCGACAAGACCCTAGGCAGTGGGGCCGGCCTGTCGACCAAGAGGCCGGCAGCCGGCGGGACCCACCAGTCGTCAGGCCCCAGCGGCCGGCGGAGAAGCCGGCGAGCGCAGACACTGACGACTGGGACCAGCGCCCAGCCGGATTACAATTGTACCCCCGGGGGGTAGGCCTATATAAACCCCCCGGGGCACCCATGCAAAGGGTTGGCTTCTTAGAGTTACACACACACCACAGATAGAGGGAAGCAAGAGCTAGCCTTGTTCTTCTTCCCCCTTGAACCCAACAGCTCTAGGAGCATTTGTAGCTACTCTTTCTGATCTAGTGATCATGCGGAGACCCCGCAGAGCAGGACTAGGGGTGTTATCTCCACGGAGAGCCCCGAACCTGGGTAAGATTCGCCGGCGTGCATGTCTTCGCCTCATCCCGTTTCCAGGCACTGGCGACGTCTTACTGGCACCCACCATGATAAGCCACCCGTTGGCATATGTCGCACCTACCACCCGACATTTGGCGCCGACCGTGGGGCCAGGTGCACCGTCGTTCGGAGACCTGTTCTGGACGGGAACCCTCTTCCTCCCCCGCGAGCGCAGCCAGCCTGCTGCGCCCGATGGCGTTTGCCTCGACACGCTGCAAGGCGTCGACGACGCCTGCGCGGCGAGCTGCCTCGCCGATCTTCTTGGCGAGACTCACATCTCCGACGAGCCCGCGTCCGACGCAGGCACGGACTACCCCGAGAGCCGCCTCGTCAGCCTCCTCGACCAGCTTCACGTCTCTAGCGAGCCTGCCGCAGATGTGGAGTTGGTCGGCTCCACCAACCCGATGCTCGTCGACTCCGACACGGCATCGCTCGACGCCTACCCCTCCAACGTGGTGGTCTTCGACGATCCTCTCCCTCGAGCTGACAGTGGCAGCAGCGCTGTCACCGAAGTGTTGGTCATCAGCCACGTCGCCAACTCGGGCGAGAACGCCCACGACGCCCTGCAAGCGGCGATGCACGACCTCTCCGTCCCCATCCCGGCCGACGCCGACGCCGAGACCGTGGAGGCACGTCGCCTCGCCCTCGTCGCAGAGGGCCAAAAGATAGCCTCCATGAGACGCCTCACCGAGGCCCACCAGCGCGAAGTCGACCGCGCTACCTTCGGTACGTCGCCGCCTAGCGGACTGAGCTGAGCCGGCTTCGTCCAGAAGCGCAGCGCGGCTATTGCCAGCATGCTGGAGGCAGATCGCCCCGTCTACGCCACCCCGCTCGAGAATCTGCGAGCCGCTCAGGCGGCCGCGGAAGAGCTAAATGGGCTGGGAGCCGACGAGCTCCCCTACATGACAAGACGGATCCAGCAGCTGATCGACGCGGCTGCAGAACGGCATGAAGCCGGCGCCCGCGCCGAGAGCACGCCGCGACGTCCCGCTCGCCGACTGCGAGCGGCGCCCGCCAGAAGAAAGACAAGGAGCCGGCCGCTAGCCGCAGCCGGACTCGTATCACCATCAAGCGCGACACGGAAGGCCGGCCTCGAGCGGTGGAGCGCCAAGGAAACCTGCCTCCTCCCCCTCCTCGAAGAGAGAGACGCCTCACCCCGCCACCCGTCACGCACCCGACTCTTGGCGACCGACTCGGCCGCCTAGAAGGAGTCGGCGAGAATGACGCCCACCACCGGATCGACCGCCTTGCTCGATCCTTGGCGTTAGAAGAAGAAGACGATGTCGGCCCGCCATGCTTTGGCCCCCGCATCCGCGACGAGCCCTTCCCCAAAGGGTTCTCGCTCCCCAGAGACACGCCCAAGTACAACGGCTCAGTGAAGCCGGAAGATTGGCTCATCGATTATTCTACTGCAGTGAAGTACGTCCCCCTCATGCTGCAAGGCACGGCGCGCACATGGCTCAACAGCCTCAAGCCCTACAGCATCAACAGCTAGCTGGACTTCACGGAAGTCTTCGTCCGCAACTTCACCAGCACGTACAAGCGGCCTCCCAAGCCTCGCCAGCTCTCCCTGTGCGTCCAAGGGCCCAACGAGTCAACCCGCGACTACCTCACGCGGTGGGCCGAGCTCCGCAACTCCTGCGAGGGGATGCACGAGGTTCAGGCCATCGAGTACTTCACCGCCGGGTGCCGAGAGGGCACCCTCCTCAAGCACCGACTCCTCTGCGACGAGCCGGCTACCCTCGATGAACTGCTGGTCATCGTGGACAAGTACGCCACGGCCGACTCCTCGATGAAAACCGAGCTTCGAGTAGATGCCTCTGGGAAGGTGATTGCTCCGGCTCCCAAGACGCCTCCAATCGGCGCCCCTACCAGAACGATCACAAGCGCAAGGCCCCTATGCCGACTTCCAGCAGTCGGCAGGTGGCCACAGTTGAAGATGAGCAGCCCGAAGAGCGGCCTGCTCCCAAGAAGAAGGGTGGCAGGCCGGCATGGCAGCTGGCTTACTCTTACGAGCAGACTCTCGACGCCCCCTGCAAGTTCCACAGCGGCGCGAAGCCGTCCAACCACACGACCCGAAAATGCCACTGGCTCACGCGAGTCTCCAAGGGCGAAGGGTTGTTGCCGCCTCCGCCTCCCGGCCCGCCGCCTCCAGCCCCCTAGCAGCCGACGGCTCGGCCGGTAGTCAGAGCCATCCAAGACGACTTCCCTGAAGAGCACGCCGCCTACGTCGTCTTCACCAGCCAAGCCGATGACAAGCGTAGTCGGTGCCATCAGCATCAAGAGGTCAACGCAGTCGCCTCTAGCGCTCCTGAGTTCATGCACTGGTCAGAGAAGCCAATCAGCTGGAGCCAGGCCGACCACCCAGAGGTGATGCCATCTCCTGGCTCCTATGCACTGGTCTTGGATGTTACCCTCGCGACGGAGAGGCGAGCTGCCCGATTCTCCCGCGTCCTGATAGATGGCGGAAGCAGTATCAATATACTGTACCACGATACCATGGAGAAGCTGAACATCAAGGCGAAGCAGCTTATGCCAAGCCGAACCGTGTTCCATGGTATCGTCCCCGGCTTGTCTTGCTCCCCAATCGGCAAGATTAAAATGGATGTTCTCTTCGGAGAAAAAGATCATTTTCACCGAGAAGCGATCTGGTTCGAAGTAGTGGATCTGGAGAGCCCCTACCATGCTTTGCTTGGCCGACCTGCTCTGGCCAAGTTCATGGCTGTGCCCCACTACGCCTACCTGAAGATGAAGATGCCGAGCTCGAAGGGGATCATCACGGTAGCCGGCGACTACAAGAAGTCCATCGAGTGCGCCATGGCCAGTAGCCGGTTGGCCGAGTCCCTCGTGGTAGCAGAAGAGAAGAAGATGCTGGAGCGGGTTGTGGCCATGGCCAGCAACCAGCCGGCCTTGTCCCCCAACCCCAAAGACTGTGATGCACAAGGCTCCTTCCAGCCGGCCAAGGAGACGAAGAAGATACCTCTGGACCCGGAGAATCCGGAGAGGTTCGCCGTCATTGGGGCAAACTTGGACAGTAAATAGGAAGGCGAGCTCGTCGACTTCCTCTGTGAGAATCGAGACATTTTTGCATGGTCCCCAAAGGACATGCCGGGTGTCCCGAAGGATTTCGCCGAGCACAAATTACATGTCCGAGCCGACGCGAAGCCGGTCAAGAAGCCCCTCCGCCGACTGTCCGAAGAGAAGCGAAGAATCATAGGAGAAGAGATAGCCCGGCTCCTTGCCGCTGGCTTTATTATGGAAGTGTTTTTTCCAGAGTGGCTTGCCAACCCAGTTCTGGTACTGAAGAAGAATAACAAGTGGCGTATGTGTATAGACTACACCAGCCTGAACAAGGCCTGCCCCAAGGATCCGTTTGCTCTGCCACGGATTGACCAAGTGATAGACTCCATAGCCGGATGCGAGCTGTTGAGTTTTTTGGATGCCTACTCAGGGTACCATCAGATCAAGTTGGACCCAGCAGACCGCCTGAAGACTGCCTTCATCACACCATTGGGAGCTTTCTGTTACCTGACTATGACATTCGGCTTGCGGAATGCCGGTGCCACTTTTCAGCGTTGCATGTAGAAATGCCTCCTGAAACAACTCGGCAGAAATGCCCACGTCTATGTAGACGACATTGTGGTGAAGACAGAGAAGCGCGGCACCCTGCTGGAAGACCTGAAAGAAACATTCGCCAACTTGCGCCGATTCCAAATCAAGCTCAACCCCGAGAAGTGCGTGTTCGGAGTACCAGCCGGCCAGCTGCTAGGCTTCCTGGTCTCCGAACGCGGCATCGAGTGCAACCCTGTAAAGATCAAGGCCATCGAGAGGATGGAGATTCCCACCAAACTGCGAGATGTGCAGAAGTTCACCGGGTGCTTGGCCTCCCTAAATCGCTTTATCAGCCGACTAGGAGAGAAGGCTCTCCCCCTGTACCGACTCATGAAGAAGTCCACTCACTTCGAGTGGAATGACCAAGCCGACCAAGCCTTCCATGAGTTGAAGAAGATGCTGACCACTCCGCCTGTCCTGGCAGCGCCGACTGAGAAGGAGCCCATGCTCCTCTACATTGCCGCGACTAGCCGAGTAGTCAGTACAGTTGTTGTGGTCCAGCGCCCGGAAGAAGGCCGAGCCCAGCTAGTCCAGAGGCCGGTGTACTATCTAAGCGAAGTGCTATCCAGCTCAAAGCAGAACTATCCGCACTACCAGAAGATGTGCTATGGGGTGTACTTCGCCGCCAAGAAACTGAAGCCCTACTTCCAAGAGCATCCCATCACGGTCGTGTGCACTGCCCCGCTCGCCGAGATCATAGGCAGCCGGGATGCATCCGGCCGGGTGGCTAAGTGGGCCATTGCATTGGCACCATACATGATCTTCTACCAACCCCGCACCGCCATCAAGTCCCAAGCATTGGCCGACTTCCTCGTCGACTGGGCCGAGACCCAGTACCTACTGCCCGCTCCCGACTCTACACATTGGCGGATGCACTTTGACGGGTCCAAGATGCGCACCGGCTTGGGAGCCGGCATCATCCTCACCTCTCCCAAAGGCGACAAGCTCAAATACACGCTGCAGATCCACTTCACCGCCTCCAACAACGTGTCCGAGTACGAGGCGCTCGTACATGGGCTCCGGCTAGCCAAAGAGCTCGGCATACGCCGGATCCTGTGTTAGGCGACTCAGACTTGGTGGTCCAGCAGTCGTCTGGCGACTGGGACGCCAAGGACGGGAACATGGCGAGCTATCGGTTCCTCGTCCAGCAGATCAGCGGGTACTTCAAAGGGTGCGAGTTCCTTCACGTGCCAAGGGCCGACAACGACCAAGCAGATGCCCTAGCACGGATCGGCTCCACCCGACAAGCCATACCGACTGGCGTCTCCCTCCAGCGCCTCCTCAAGCCGTCCATCAAGCCGTCTCCAGAGTCGGACTCTATCTTCGTACCGCTTGTGCCAGATGCAGCCGGATCCGACTGGAGGAACCCCGCAGGCGGCACGGGGACTTCGACAACTGGCCCGGGGACTGCCGTAGTCGCACGCGGCCTGGGGACTTCAGAACCCGGCCCGGGGACTGCAGCAGTCGGCCCGGGGACTGCAGCAACGCAAGAAGCGGTGGCCGACTCCAACTCCACGCCACCCAACCCACCCACCCGAGTCATGGTGGCTACGCTAACAGAAGAAGAAGTCACAGCTCCATCTTGGGCCCAGCCCATCCTCAGATTCCTAGTCAGCAGAGAGCTGCCGGATGATGAGATCTCAGCAAGACTAGTGCAACGACGAGCCGAAGCATATGCAATAATCAACAGAGAGCTTGTGAAGCGCAGCGTCACTGGAGTCTTACAGCGTTGTGTTGAGCCTGAAAAAGGAGTGGCAATCCTCAAGGATATCCACCAAGGCGAATGCGGCCACCACGCAGCCTCAAGATCACTTGTGGCCAAGGCTTTCCGCCATGGTTTCTTTTGGCCGACTGCCTTGGAAGATGCCAAAGAGATAGTCAAGAGCTGCAGAGGATGCCAAGTTTTCAGCTCCAAACAACGCCTGCCGGCTTCTGCACTCAAGACCATTCCCCTTACTTGGCCCTTTGCCGTCTGGGGACTGGACATGGTGGGCCCTTTCAAGACAGCCTGCGGCGGCTTGACACATCTACTTGTCGCCGTGGACAAGTTCACAAAGTGGATCGAAGCGAAGCCAATCAAGAAGCTGAACGGGCCGACTGCCATAACATTCATCACCGACATCACCACTCGGTACGGCGTACCGCACAGCATCATCACCGACAACAGCACAAACTTTGCCAAAGGAGCACTGGCACGTTTCTGCGCGACGCAGGGCATCCGACTGGACTTAGCGTCCGTTGCCCACCCGCAGTCAAATGGCTAGGTCGAGCAAGCAAATGGACTCATCCTCTCCGGCATCAAGCCCCGACTGGTTGTACCACTGGAGCGATCGGCCGGCTGCTAGCTCGATGAGCTGCCGGCTGTCCTCTGGAGTCTACGCACTACACCCAACAAGTCAACCGGCTTCACCCCGTTCTTCCTTGTATATGGTGCCGAGGCTGTCATCCCAACAGACATCGAGTTCGACTCGCCTCGGGTCACCATGTACACGGAGGCGGAGGCCAAGGAAGCAAGAGAAGACGGCGTCAACCTACTAGAAGAAGGTCGGCTGTTAGCACTCAGCCGGTCCGCCATTTACCAGCAAGGGCTGCGCCGCTACCACAACCGCAAGGTCAAGCCAAGATCCTTCTAAGAGGGCAACCTTGTGCTCCGGCTGATCCAGCGAACAGCCGGCCAGCACAAGCTCTCGGCCCCTTGGGAAGGCCCCTTCGTCATCAGCAAGGCACTAGGCAACGATTCCTACTACTTGATCGACGCGCAAAAACCAAGAGCACACAAGAGAGATGACTCCGGCAAGGAGTCGGAGCGACCATGGAACGCGAACCTCCTGAGATGATTTTACAGTTGAAAGCAGTATGTATCATGCTACCCTTTTGTATTAAGTACGAACCAACAGCCCCCCCGAACAGTACTCGGGGACTGCCTTTATTTATCTATGAATGATGAGTGTCATATCCATTAATGTATTATTACATTTGATTTCTTGTCTGGCACCGGGTTCGACTAGTCGGCCCGGGGACTGGCCGCCTTGAGCTATATTAAAAGTTCTACCTGAAGTCAGACAAGTAGTGTGCCGGCTCCCGAGTCCCCGCTTGTTCAAAGTCGCAGCTCGAAGAAACTGACTGTCCGACTAGCAAGAGACAAGGCAGAAAGGATGCCCACACGAAAAACGGCTAAGGACTAACGAACTTATATAGCAAAAAGACGGCCTCCAACCACGCTTGCCGGCTGTCAGAACAGCCGGCTGGCCGGCTTCCTAAACACTTAGCTCTAATCCAACAAAGCTAGAGTACTTGCCCTCCCAATTGGCCAAGCACTCTTCCAGCCACAGATTGCAGAGCAACTGTCTGACTGGGGAGGCGGCAACCAAGGGAGGGCGGCAAAGGAAACATCAGAAGTATGAAAAAGCAAAGAACGAGGAAAAGCCAAACGCATGCATAAGTTATGTATATATATATAAAGCCCCCAAACAGGTCGGCAATCGACATAAGTTCGAATACACCCCCAGTGGGTGGAATTGTGCAGACTTAACAGAATATTGTTCCAAAAGTGACAAGACAGGAAAATAAAAGATAGCAGACTAGACTAAGGCGCGATGCGGGAGCCAGGCTGGTCAGTGAAGATGGCGTCGCCGGCTGAAGGAGTGGCCGGCTGGCGGGTCTCGGCTTGGTCACCACCGGTGGCAGGCGACGCACCCGCGCGTGACGTGGTGCTGGAGGCGCGGTCAGGCTGAGGCTGGTCGGCCGCTCCACCATCCGGCTCGGCGTCTTCACCCTCCTCCTCCTCCTCTTCGCCCTCGTCGTTGGAGTCGATCTCCTCCGCCGAGTCTTCACCATCTGCCGGGTTCAGCCCGAACCACTCCTCCGGCTGGGCGACACCGTTGTCATCTACCTCAGGGGCGAAGACGCTGGTATCGGTGTAGTCGGCGATCGCCGAAGCCCGCCGGATGATAGCCGGCCGCGCCGGCTCCAGCTCCGTGTCGGCTTGCTGCCGCCAGGTAGCCAGCTGGTCCAGACTCAGGCCGGGATACCAGGCCTTGACGAACTCCAGCACCCGCCCGGCGCCGGACCAAGCCACCGAGGCCTTCCAGGCTTCGAAGCGGCCGACTGCCACCTCCAGCCAGTCGGCGGTCCGACTGGGGGTGCGAGGAACCACTTCGCCGGGCTAGAGGGTGGCCAATACTTGCGCCCCGGCACGCTGAAGCCGGCGGAGCAGTCGGTGAGCCGGCTGGAGACGGGCCTGGATCGCCAAGAGCTGCTCCTCCAGCGAACGGCCAGCGTTTGGCGCAATCTCGACGCCAGCCTGCCTTCGTGCTTGGCGGCGGGCCTCGATGATCTGGCTGGCGGTGGTAGAGTAGCGAGGGAAGTATTCTGTTCAAGAAAGAAAGAGAAAGAAGAGAAAACACCAAGTCAGAAAACGAGCCAAAAGCGGCAGACGGCAAGAAAGGACGAAGAAGTAGGCGGCTTACCGTCAACCAGATCTTCGATCTGGCCATAGCCATTGATCAGAGTCTACTTTACCTCAGCCCAGCCAGCCGCTTCTGTCTCGTACTCAGCCTGCAGGGCGGCTTCGCGGTCCTGCACCGCCTTCAGAGCTGCCTTGTGGCCCTCCTCCTGGTCGGCCAACCTCTTGGCCAGGCGGTCCCGTTCCTGCACCAAGGCGGCAAACTCGGCCTCCTTGGCACAAAGGGCAGTCTGAGACTCTCCCAGCTGTGCCCTCAGACTGGCGTTGGCCGCTGCAGGGACGGCAGAAAAAGAAGAAACAATAAGAGGAAGTCGTCAAGGAAGATCCGACCCGACTGCTCAGCAGTCGGCCCGAATCTCGGGGACTACACCCAGTGGGTGCGCTGACGCGCCCCCACATGAGATAAAGAACAAAGCACTTACCCCCGCTCTCAGTTAGGTCGGCGGTCTTCTGGGTCAGCTCCTGAGCCTGGGAGTTGAAGGCGGCCGCGCGAAGATTGTGGTAGTCCTGCAAGATAGACAGAAGATCGAAGTAAGAACAAGAACAGCAAAGCCAAATCCACTAAGAAGTTCCAAGCCGCCTGCTCAGCAGCCGACTCGGAACTCAGGGACTACACCAAGTGGGTGCGCTGACGCGCCCCCACGGAAGAAACCAAGATCAAGAAGAAGCAAGCTAAGAAGACTAACCCGGATGGCCGCCCGCGTCGCGAGGAATTCGTCGGTGTATGGCCTCAGCGCCGTAGCCTGGGCCTGGAGCCGGGTCCGGACGTCCTGCGCGGCCACGTTCATCAAGGCCGTCCCTCCGCCCGGCGTCCACCCCGAGGTGGCGCTAGCCACCTCCACATCCTGGGCCGACGAGCTGGAGCCCGCGGCCGGCTGCGGCTCCGACGCAGCCTTCTGTGGCTCTGACGCAGCCTTCCCCGCGCGCCGGCTCGGCGGCATCCAGACCGCCAGCTCAGTCCTCGCGGCCGGCTCGCCCCCCGCCGACTGCGCAGGCGGCAGATTAGGCCGGCCGCCTTGAGCCGCCCCAGTCGGCGGGGTCGGCACCGGCGCCCTCTCCAGGATGACGACGTCGTCATCCCTCTCCAGCCCCGGCTGGTTACCGCCGGCTTCTTCTGGCGGGGGCTCCGGGGCCCCAGGCGCTACGACGCGCAGTGGGTGACCAACAAGGCCCCCTCCGCCATCGCCGCAGTTGCAGCCTCCGCTTGGTCCTTGGCTGCGGCGTCGGCGCGCCTTCGCCGCCTCCTCCTCCTGCGCCGCCTGGGCGGCAGCCGCCTTCCGCGCCTCCGCCCCCCGCGCCTCCCGCTCCTCCCGCACCTCCCGCGCGTTCCGTTCCGTCGCTGCCTGAAGGTCGGCACGGGGGTCCACGCGGCGAGTAGTGCTCCCAGATCCCCTCGGCGACTCAACGACGGAGGCGGCAGCCGCCCGCTCCAGCGACAATGGAGCTCTGGTTGTTTGGAGAAAAAGACAAGGATTCAGAAGCCACCAGAGAAAACAAAAAAGAGTACACAAAAGAGTTTGAACTTACGCCGACACCGTCTGCGGTTGCTTCACCGTCTTGCGGAAGCGAGCCGCCTTCGCGGCCGCCTCCTCCCGCCTGGTCGCCGCCGCCCCGCCCCTGGGCTTCTTCGTCCGACTGCCGAACAAACCCTGCGCGGCACGACGCTTTTGCCCGCCGCCCCGAGCAGGCGGTGCAGTGGAGGAACCCGCGCCGCGGCCAGACGCCGGCTGACGGCGCGGGACGACTTCGGCCTCGTCGTCATCCAGCCAGTCGTCGAAGCTGACTCCATGCCCGTGGCCGCCTGCTTCGCCGCCGGTTTGGCCACCGCCCGGCTCGGTGTTGTCGTCCATAGCAGCCGCCCCCAAGTCGGGGTCCTCCAGATCGTGCTGCGTCCGGTCGGGGACGAATCGGCGCTCCGCGTCCGACCCGCCGGCAGGCCGAAGAAGAGGGCTCTCTCGAAGACAAGCCGACTAGTCAGAGTCGGCCAAAGGAACTCGGCGACAAAACTGAGAGAAGAAGAAGAGACAAGGAAAACATATCGTGGGCGGCGGATTGGCTCGGCTATATGGCTCCTTGCCGAACTGCCACTCTGTGGAGAGTTTGCAGTTCGCGAGGTAGTTCACCATATAGGCCACCTCGTCGTGCGGCATGTCCTTGGTACACATCCGGCTTGGATTGAGCTGGCCGCTCATCTGACAGATCAGATGAGGGCAGCTCTGAAGCGAGAGTACCTGGCGCGTGACGAAGGCGGCCAGCAGGTCGGACCCCGACAAGCCCTCCGACTGGGTCATCGCTCGCACTCGGGCGACGGCTGCGGCTCCAGCCGGCGTCAGCGTCATGGCCCAGTAGGACCACTGGGGCCGCCTGCCCGCCGGTGGGCCGGCTACGTAAGCCGGCAGATTGACGTAGTCACCCTACGGGGCGACGTTCTTCACGTAGAAGTATGACTTTTGCCATAGCTTCACCAACTGGATCAGCGTGATGATGGGGAAGGGGTTGTTGGCAGCCACCCTCCACATCGCGATGAAGGCGCCACTCTGAGCCGGCACGCCTTGCGTGTGCATGCCCAGCTTGGACTGGAAGAACACCCCCCAGAGCTCGAGGGTAGGGAGGACGCCGAGGTAGCCTTCGCACAAGGTGACGAAGGCAGACAGCAGCACCACCGTGTTCGGGGTGAGGTGGTGCGGCTGGAGTTGGTAGAACTCGAGCCAAGAGCGGAAGAAAGCGCTCACGGGCAGGCCGATGCCGCGCAAGAAATGCGAGCGGAAAACTACCCGCTCGCCTTCCCGCGGCGCCGGCGTAATCTCCTTCGCCGGCGCGTGTCGGACCTCCACCTTGTCCGCGCCGGGCAGCCGCCGCGTCTTGCGGAGGAATTCGACGTGATCCTCGTGGACGTTGGAGCCGTCCCAATCCCCGCCGTATTGCTCCGTGGCGGGGGGCATGGCGAAAACGAGCGCGGCGGCGGAGGAACGAGTGGTGGAAGAGCGCGGCGGCGAGGCGCTGTTGCAAGAAATGGCAGGAGGAAGAAGGTGGTGGAAAGAGGAGGAGCGTGCGAGAGCTTGCCGCTCTCCCTCTCCCCCTACTTATAGCTTCACGAGGTGAAGCCGGGGAGGCCGGACGTGGGGTGAGACGTGGGATTAATTGCACCCACTCCCCCCACGCCTCGCGATTATTACGCCCTAAAGGCGTGCCGAAACCGCCGCAGGGAGTAGTGCGGGCGGTTTCGGGATACAGAGAATCCACGCCTGGGCCCGGGCGTGGGCGTGGCAGGCCCCCGCCCTGCGGCGATGTCCCGTCGCGCACGTCGGCTGGCAGGCTTTTTAGCCAAGAGAGGCCACGTGGTTCGCAGGCGGCAAGTGGCCGGCCCGTGGCCCGGTGCACGCGCTGGCGAGCTCCCGCCCTCCGACTCCAAAATTTTTGGCCAAGACGGCGCGCCTAACCAAAGCCGGCACCCAGCTGCCGGCTTGTCAAGATGGGAAGCTGATCGAGCTTCTCGACTCCTACCCAACCTCGAAGCCCAATCAGCTTCAGGGACTACTGTCGGAGTAAATAGCCACGGGTAGCCTGACCGACTGCCCCTGGCTCTTCAAGAAATTATCAGGCCATTTGGGCCTTCAAGCATTTCAAGCATTGGGCCGCCCTCCCCGGCCGGCTACCTCTGAAGCCGACTCCCAGAAGGCAACCCAGCCTCAGCAACCTCCCCCCAAGATAACCACGGGATGGCCGACTCCAGGAAGCCGGCCATAGAGGATGCCGACTCCCCGGAGCCGGCCATGAAGAACGCTGACTCCCCAAAGCCGGCCACGAAGAGCGCCAACTCCAAGAAGCCGGCCAAGACCGCACCCACCAAAACTACACCCACATAACGGTGACAAGACGGGGTGTGGCCACAGTGCAGCCCACTACCCCCGAAGCCCGAGGCAGGCATGGCCACAGGACGCCGTACGGGACGGCCATCTCCCGTCCGGCTCGGCACTGTAGCCATGCTGGCCTCAATGTCACCCACGACAGACGCCAGTACGGCCCACGGGCAGCGGGCTCCTTTAGCCAGAGAGAGAGGTGAAGGCGGCCCGGCCTCCCCCAGTCGGCCAAGGGCGTAGCCGGCCCCCAGAAGCCGGCTACCCCCTCCCTCGAAGCATGTGCCACATTAAGGATACAAGACGAGGTAAGGCTACAGTGAGAGCCCTCGAGGCGGCACACTGTAGCCACGCTTACCTCGACGAAGCCCTCTTCATCAGGGACGAGGCTACAGTAAGCAGCCGCCGACAAGACCCTAGGCAGTGGGGCCGGCCTGTCGACCAAGAGGCCGGCATCCGGCGGGACCCACCAGTCGGCAGGCCCCAGCGGCCGGCGAAGAAGCCGGCGAGCGCAGACACTGACGACTGGGACCAGCGCCCAGCCGGATTACAATTGTACCCCCGGGGGGTAGGCCTATATAAACCCCCCGGGGCACCCATGCAAAGGGTTGGCTTCTTAGAGTTACACACACACCACAGATAGAGGGAAGCAAGAGCTAGCCTTGTTCTTCTTCCCCCTTGAACCCAACAGCTCTAGGAGCATTTGTAGCTACTCTTTCTGATCTAGTGATCATGCGGAGACCCCGCAGAGCAGGACTAGGGGTGTTATCTCCATGGAGAGCCCCGAACCTGGGTAAGATTCGCCGGCGTGCATGTCTTCGCCTCATCCCGTTTCCAGGCACCGGCGATGTCTTACTGGCACCCACCATGATAAGCCACCCGTTGGCATATGTCGCACCTACCACCCGACACTGGCATCCAAAGATGCTTTGTGATCCGCCAGACGCCTCTCCCGAGCCACGACATCCTCCCTCATCATCTGAAGAGTCTCTTGCTGCCTCATAAGCACCTTAAACTGCTTGTCGTGCCATTCGCGCAGCTCCAAACATTTGCTCTTCAGCCTCTGGTCCACTTTGTCGGTGGATTCACGTCGTGCCTTGAGCTCCTGCCACTTCTGGTTGTGTCGGTCTTGCATCTCTTTCAAGCCCGCCATCATGGATTTGATGAAGGACAAATCCATGGTGATGGCGGCAAAATCATCGCCCTCCCCGCCTTGCAGTTGAAGTGGCGCCAGAATTGCTGCAACTCTTCGTCAAGCTCTGCGTCTGACAGGGACGGACCGGGGGCTCCGATATCAGGCAATTGCGACACCACAGCCAGCGTGCTCAAGGAGGACAGCGGGACACCAGCAGCCCCCAGGAGAAGGAAGTGGGCCCACGGTTTGAAGATGAATTTTCGCCTCGGCAACCACTCCCTCAACTGGGGTGCTCTCCGGAGAACGCTCTACCACCACCAGGGAACCCTGTGTTCCCCCGGCAACAAGATCTTGACCCTCGGCGGTCGCGACCTTCACGGCTTCATCTGCGGCGGACCTCCCAATATCCGCCACCACCTCCAACAAATCTGATTCCTCGGCTTGAGGGTCTGCAGATGAGAGGTACCAGTAAGCGAACAGAAGGACAAAAACCTTGAAAAAAAAAGGAAGAGAAGAGGGAAGAAGACAGCAGATACAGCCAGAATATAAAAGAAAAAGAAGAGTCAAGTTATGTACCCGGAGAGATCTGCCAGACAGGGGTCTCTGCTCCCCCGACAACATTCGTTGCCGGGTCACAAGCTTCTTCCTCCGTCAGGGCAGACTCGGCAGCCCTCCGCGCTATCTCCACGGCTGAGGATTCCACGGCCACATTTTCGGTTTGGGCGTTAGGGGAGCCGTGCTCTTCAAGAGGCGACTTGCTCTGTGTCGTGTCGCCTTCTCCCCCACGGGGAGGAGCGGAGGGGCAGCCTCCATCGTCCCCGGCGGGCGGAGTCAAGTCCATGCTCCCAGGCTGGGAGCCAATCTGGGGGCTCGGCATGGGATCCCCTACATCCCTCTCCACCGAAGCTGAGCCCTCCACACCCTTCAGCGACCCGAGGCACCGGAGCCTTTTCTGGGAGTGGTGGACAAGGGTCTCCGCCTCCTCCTCCACTTCCCTGCAAGCAACGACAGGGATAAGAGGTCAGTCGACAGAAAGCATTTAAATCTACTTAGAAAGATATCCACCACAAAGAGAAATCTCCCTTACCCTTCCGCCATAAGCATAGAGTTCAAATTGAACTCTACGGGAGGAGGGGACTCCCGTCCTCTCTTCGGAGACTTAAGGATGGAACTTTCCGGCAGCTTCGATGCTTGCCGTGATACTTGGAGCTCCGGGGAAGGCGAGCTCTGTGAAGAGCTCGAGCCAGAGCGGGAGCTGTACTCCTCCTCCGAAGACACCGGCCGTTTGGCAGAAGGTGCCTTGGCCCGGGCAAGACGGGGGGATTGACGGCACGCCCCCTCGACCATTTGATCTTGGCGGAGGTCTTCTTCACCTTCTTGGTGGGTGGCACCGGGTTGGAGGTTGCCGCTCCCCGGGCAGCAGCGCGCCTGCGGGTACACAGGTCTGGATCTGGCACGGGGGCTCGCGGTCCTGCCGCAAGCCGCTACTCCTCCTCAGGGGCCGCTGCCGCACTCCCCTCCCTCTCAGTCTCCTCTCCCTCCTGGAGCTCCTTTGCTGCCGTGGCCAGAGCATCTAGCCCGGCAAGGCTATCCCCGACAAACTCTTCCCGGGCAGAATCTTCTGTGTTTTGTGCCTCGTTGCCGCCCTGGGAAGAGCTCCCGTCCCCATCTTTCCCCTTGCCCTTTCTGGCCTTCTCCATTTTTGCACAACGGGCAGCTTTGTCCTCCATGACTCTCTTCAGAATATATGCTACCTCCGCAGCAGAGGTGCATTTATACATTTCGCCTTCAGCCCTGGTGGCCTCTTCCACCAAGGTGCTCGACCATTGGAGCTCTTCGTCAAGGGAAGGGAGCTGCCAAGAGCCCGACACTCCTTCAGCATTGCAGTCCGGCATCCACTTCAATATTTGATCCCGGGCAGAGTTGATATTCACGGGAATAACTCTTGTCGGGAGCTTGAACATCTCGAAGGGGCTGAACAGTTGGTCGCACAACCAAGCATGGCCATAAACTAACAAATTGTTGGCCAGCCCCGGCAGCAGCCTCATCCTATCTACAACACCGCCGTATTGCCACATAGGCCTATCCCTGTCCTGCAGTGGTGACATGCGGTGGAGAAGGAATCCTACCCCCACATGCTCGAAGGTCAGCCCGGTAGTCACTAGGCGGATGATCCTATTGATTGTCGGGCGCAACCTGTCATCAGAGAGACCCTTGGCGCTCCAATTCTTGTCGCGCTCAACGCACTCTTGCCGCGCTCCACAAAACTCAGGAGCTTTCTCATCCTGAATCCAACACCAATCCCCTCTCTACTCATCCCATCTCTCACGTAAATGCCTCGGGAGGTAATTCTTCTTCATCTGAGGTATCCAGTTGATAATCCCGGAGCTAATCACCTTACTCTCCACCCGCGGGACGAAGTAATGACGGAATAGATCCACATTGGGCTTCACCCCAACAAAATTCTCGCATAAATGCGCGAAGATGGCCATTGTCGCCATTGCATTTCATGTCAAATCGAGGAGGTAGAACCCGTAGAGGTTCATGATTGCCTCAAAGAACTCACAAAAAGGAGGGCACAACCCGCAGATGAAATAAGCGGCAAAGAACCGATAAGAGTTGGGGGGATCCACCTCACCCACCTCAAAGACTACAGGAGCCCCATGTCCGTTCTCGACGGCTCGCCCCCACAGGTACCTGTACATCGCCTGAAGGACATGGCCGCATAAGTTGGATGGAACGAAGACGACGCCCCCGCTCCGTTTCCTGTTCAACTCCGCCGATCTCTTGTTCTCTTCGGCAGCAGTCTCTTTGACCGCAGTCATCGGCTTCTTCGCGAGTTTCTTCCCCATTGCCGCGGCAACGCGGAAGCGGCGGAGGGAGTCATTAGGTGGCAGTGGGAGGAAGGGCAAGATGAGAACTGGCACTTGGCTTGCGGAGGAAGATGGGGGAGCGGGGCGAGAGGCAGGTGAATCACGCCGCTCCAATTTTCCCTACTCTTAAGAGAGAGGAAGGTGGGAAGATACCATTTACCTTACCTGCAACAGTCCCATGGCCCCACGATGCACAATAATTACACGAAGGTGGACGTTGGGTTGACTGGTCATTGAGGCGAACCGCCGTGCGCAGCCCGCTCCTGCCACGTGTCCGTGCACTGTTTGGGGCCTAACCCAACATCCCACGCGGCAGACATGGCTCAGGCCCGGGGGCTTATGTTGAGGAAAATATACAGGGGCAGGCATTTTCCCCTTACTCGTGCACGGAGAAGACGAGGGCCAGACGGAGGTCGAAGAGCCAAGAGACTTGAAGAACCAACATGCAGCTCAAAGAGATTGAGATCAAGCCAAAGGAATAGGATACCGGCAAGAGAAGGGCCTCCCTAGCCGGGCAGGCGAGCCCGGCAAGGGGCCAGGCCACCACTAGAAGCAAGCAACCCAGACTCCCCGGCAGCTCCTGCCAGGGCTTGCAGGGACCGAACCACCCTGCCAAACGCACAAGTACAACCCACGTCATCAATCAGTGCGGTGTCAAGCCGCAAGATGATTAAGTGGCAGCATTTGCCACATGGCAACCATCTCCTACGGAAGAAACCCACAAGTGACACCCGTCCAGCAACGTGTCAAGAGGACAGATGTGAAGCTGCCGAGATAAGCCGGCAGGCCTTGCCGGGCAGCTAGTGATGTGACACTAAGCAGTGCATTTAAGGCACCCTGTCAGCCCGCATAGTTAGGTATGATAGCACTGTTTACTATCATATTAGTGGGTAATGACTGTTTTGCCACTGTGGTGACCCCTTAATCTATAAAAGGAGGCCCATGGCAATCGTAGGAAGGGGTTAGAGGGTTGGAAACTTGACAAACCCAAGCCAACATACACTTGTGGTCACCGTAGCCCTAAGGCAGGCCTTGCCGGGAAAGTGTACCACGCACCACCACGCTCATTTCCACCATCAATCCACCAAAGCAAGAGTAGGGTCTTACGCCTCGCAGTGGCTGAGGGAGTCCTGGACTAAGGGGTCCTCGGGCGTCCGACCTGTTATCCATGGGCCGGACTGATGTGCTGTGAAGACATGAAGGCCGAAGATTGTACCTGTGTCCGGATTGGACTCTCCTTGGCGTGGAAGGCAAGCTTGGCGATCAGTTATGAAGATTCCTTCTTATGTAACCGACTCTATGTAACCCTAGATCCCTCCGTTTCTATATAAACCGGAGGGTGTAGTCCGGATAAGATACTCATGACCATAGTCATACAGGCTAGACTTCTACGGTTTAGCCGTTACGATCTCGTGGTAGATCAACTCTTGTAACACCCATATTCATCAAGATCAATCAAGTAGGAAGTAGTGTATTACCTCCATAGAGAGGGCCCGAACCTGGGTAAACATCGTGTCCCCCACCTCCAGTTACCATCGACCTTAGATGCACAGTTCGGGACCCCCTACCTGAGATCCGCCGGTTTTGACACCGACATTGGTGCTTTCATTGAGAGTTCCACTGTGCCATCGACGAAGGGTTTGATGGCCCCTTCAATCATCCATAGTAACGCTGTCCAAGGAGAAACCTTCCTCCCAGGACAGATTTTCGTGTTCGGTTGCTTCGTACTGCGGGCCAACTCGCTTGGCCATCCGAAGCAGATCGATAGCTACGCCCCTGGCCATCAGGTCAGATTTGGAAGCTTGAACTATGTCGCGGATATCCGTGGAGAATTGATCTTCAATGGATTTGATACCGCGGCGATCGCTCCCCCTCGCTCCGATGAACATGACTTAAATCTGTCATCGGACCAGATTCAGGAGATGGTTCCTGTAACTGCTACGGCCGTAGGTCCGGAAGAGATTGCACCATCCGAAGCCACAGAGTCCGCGGTGTTAGAGCTGCACACAGACTCAACACCAGGGAATATTTGCATCAACGGAACTCCGAATTCATCTCCGGTTATAAGTTCCGGACCATGTACGCCTGCGGACACCGAGCTAGATCGGTTATCGATTTTTGAATTCGGCGCCGCAGACATCTTCCAGCACTCGCCTTTCGGTGAGGTGCTAAAGTCTTTAAAGAATTTGTCCTTGGAGAAGGTCTCACAGCCGAACTATGTTCGGTTCGAGCTAGATGCTGGTAATGGAGAATTTTGCTTCCCACCCGCCACCCACTTCATAGCCACTTTCGAGGACTTAACCGACACGCCTGATTATGGCTCCGAACACATTGACGGCATAGACGACGATGCTGACAAGGAGCAATGCCAAGACCCGCCAGTCACCAGATGCGGGACGGCCACCCATTCGTACGACGTGTACATGGTCGATACACTTTAAAAAGCCCACGACGATGACAAAGAAGATCCAGTTGAGAATAAACCTCCTGAGACATAGTCTAAGTACCGGCGCCCTAAACACCGCTCCAAGTCACATCGCAACAACGCTGGCACCGGAGAAAATAGTACTCCGGACGACGCCGAAAACAATGAAGACCCTATTGGAGCAAGATCCGAACAGGAGGAACAGGAAAACGGGCAAGCCAGCCCCGATGAACAGGCCCTGCCCAGCGACAATTCGGAGGACGACAACTACCTTCCGCTCTTCGAAGATGAGGTAAGCCTCGGCAACGAAGACTTCATCGTACCCAAAGAGCCCCTCAAGCAAGAGCGCTTCAAGCGCAGGCTAATAGCTACTGCAAGGAGCCTGAAAAAGAAGCAGCAGCAGCTTCAAGCTGACCAAGACCTACTCAACGATAGATGGACCGAAGTCCTGGTCGCCGAAGAATACGGCCTTAGCGGCTTAGCCCAATGCTACCCGAAGCATACATTGCTACATCAATTCAACAACGAGGCGTTGGAGCCCGTACCATCATCACACAATGCGGCTGGTCACCGACAATTCTGTCCGGATAAAGAGGCAACTCAAGCCAAAAACCAGACCACCCCACCTCACCGTAAAGGCAAGAATAACGCAGCTCACGATTGTCATGACGACCTACAGCGGGACCTGGACAGTAGAGCAGGACACGCAAGACCGATCTACGGATCGCGAAGGCATGCCTCAACACGCGACGATGGCTACCTATTCAGACGTGACAAACCTAGCAACGCCCGAGCCGAAAACCACAAATGGACTCCTTCGGAGTTACGTCGCAGTGTGGCCGAACATAGAGGCGCCGCACACCCGCTTTGCTTCACCGATGAAGTAATGGATCATGAATTCCCCGAAGGATTCAAACCCGTCAATATTGAATCATACGACGGAACAACCGATCCCGCGGTTTGTATAGAAGATTTTATCCTCCACATCCATATGGCCCGTGGGGACGACCTCCACGCCATTAAATACCTCCCACTAAAGCTAAAAGGGCTAGCTCGGCACTGGTTAAATGGCCTGCCTAAAAATTCCATAGGCAGCAGGGAGGACTTGGAAGAGGCCTTCCTCGATAACTTCCAAGGAACATATGTCCGGCCACCGGATGCCGATGACCTAATTCACATTGTCCAGCAGCCAGGAGAGTCAGCTAGGAGGCTCTAGACTCGGTTCTTAGTCAAAAAGAACCAAATCGTCGACTGTCCGGTCCAAGATGAATGGCTTGCACGCCACCTCGGCCAAGAAGGACCTAAATCCATGACAGCCCTCACTGCTCTGATGACCCGCTTTTGCACGGGAGAAGACAGCTGGCTCGCTCATAGAAGTAACAGCGCCAGCGACCCGGGCACTTCCGAAATCCGAGGCAGCAACGGCAAGCCATGATGAAGCAAATACAATAGTCGCAATCATAATGAAAGATCACGCGACACAGCGGTCAACGCCGGATTCAGCAATCCCAAGCCCGGCCAACGAAAGAAGCCATTCAGGGCGAAACGAGACGAACCATCCAACCTAGACAGGATATTGGACCGACCCTACTAGATTCACTGCCACCCCAATAAACCAGCTAATCAAACTAACAGAAACTGTTGGGTCTTTAAATAGGCCGGCAAGCTCAACGTCGAACACAAGGGGAGGAGGCCGCTAGGCGACAGGGATGACGGAGAGGTTCACCAACGAAATATCAGGGGTCAGAAGCAATTTCCACCCAAGGATCAACTACTCCCGGAGCGAAAATAGCAGTCCGGCTTTCGCCGCCCACCTCATACACCTGCAAAATTTGTGCCACACATACATCACTACGCACTCAAAATACCATGGGCATTGGCGCAAGCACACTACGAACAAGCCTGCAAGCATCCCAGTAACATTTTTTATCCACTTTCTTTTTATTTTTTTTCCTTCACTATCTCTTAGAAACAGGTGACGAACAGGACAAACATCTGAAACTAGCTCTATCGGAGTTCGGATCCTTACACTCACCTAAGGGGCTATCTCCATCATGGATTCCCCCAGCTGAGGACTGGCGGCGCAGACATGCGACAGGAGGTCCAAAATAACTTTTTGTAGACCGCACTCTCTATTTCGAGCCTGTACTATGCCTGTTCCTCTGCCTCCGACCCCGAGCATGTCAAATAGCCGGGAGGATGGCTTTTATATATATAATAAATAATCATTGGCATATCGCTCAGCTCCCAGTATCCGAATTAATCATCCATGTTGTTTCA
The DNA here is from genome assembly GCF_018294505.1 of Triticum aestivum. Lineage (NCBI taxonomy): Eukaryota > Viridiplantae > Streptophyta > Magnoliopsida > Poales > Poaceae > Triticum > Triticum aestivum. The sequence goes on from NC_057811.1 coordinate 142,015,564, forward strand.
CCACTAAATACGGCTCTCATGGTTGTTTCATAGACATACCTTGGCATAACCCGCCAAGGGCTCGGTATGGGAATAAATGAGTTGCCAGCAAAAGCCCGAACAGCTCTACAGCATACTTCGGTGTCGCAAGTTTGGCCTTATATGCATCAGCTCCGAATCATTGTCTTGGGTCAATAGTTGGGTTGCCCGGCTCCTGTGCTTGCTACCCTACGTTCCGCTCTATCGGCTAGGGTAGTAAAGAGAGAACTACTACGATTGTGCTTCCGGTTCATCTGGTAAAGTACCTCAGTAGAGAAAGCCAAAAACTGACTGTCATGATGCGGCGAGAGCTGGTCAACCACTTGACGACTTATTGGATTCTTTAGCGATTCTCCGTGTCACACGAAGGATCTTTTTCAGATCAAATATGTAAGGCACCATACACCGCATACATACCAGGGGCTATGTCGTAGTCCCACCATAAAAATCCTATGGCTAAGTGAAAGTGTTAACGCCCTATAGTCCGATTGCCTGGTTCGCCGCATTATCACCTCCTTCATGGACCAAGACATTGGATAAAGAGTGATTAAATGCTTTTCCGAACACCCCCGTACTTCCTACGAGGGGACTGAACCCGACGACTGGAAGACTTTCAGATTATATTAAAACGGCCGCACAGGAGGAATTCAAGCTTTCGAGCAAAACATAAAAATAGATTAACTATAAAAATTGTCTTTTACAATTTTCATACACCTCACTCGAACATTATGTCTTTCGAGCACTGACCCTCTATCAAGCGGGCGGCCTCTAGGACGTCTTCAAAATAATGCTCCGGTTCCGACGGTCCTTGCCTTTGGGTGGACTCTTCGTCGTAACATCGATGGCATTCATCTTCCCCCAGAACGTCTTGACTCGGGCAAAACCCATACGTGCACCCTCAACGCACGTTGACCGCTTCACAGCGTCGATACGCGGCACCGCGTCAACAAGCCTCTACACCAAACCGAAATAGCTATTCGAAACAGGCTCGGTTGGCCACAACCGGATTATGACATCCTTCATGGCAGTGCCGGATATCCTATGAAGTTCGGCCCATTGGGAAATCTGTTCATTGAGCAACAGAGGGCGCTTTGATGCGCCAAACTGCGACCAAATAAGCTTCTCCGTTGCATACCCATCTCGCACTTGGTAATACTGCGCCGCATCGGAAGAACTCTTCGGCAAGTCCAAGAACTCGTCCAGAGAACTCCACACTTGGTTAAGCTGAGCATAGTTCGGATCAGCGAACTTAATTTGCAGCAGAAATGGCTTACCAGCCGCAATCTCCCTAGCTTGCCGGATCTCCTCACGGGTTGCCCTGGATTCCGACCGCGCTTCTCTCGCCTCTTGTAAGGCATTGTCCAGTTCAGCCATTAAGGCTTTACTCTCCTTCTCCAGAAGTTCACAGCGGCCAGTAGCATTCTCCAGTTCGAGCGTCATCGTGGATATCTTCTCCTCGTCTTGGCGGCGTGCAGCTTGTTCGGCTTTTAACTCAGCTGATGCCTTTTCGGCAGCTACATTGCTACACCGGGACTGCTCCTTGGCTCGGGCCAACACCGCTCGAAGAACTTCAACGGCGGCAGCACCATCTGCAGCCATGCATATTCCAGAATACAGATTTTAGCATCATGCTTATACCCAAAAAACGTATGGGGATTGCCCCAATTACATACCTTGTGACTCGTCAAGATGCATATTGATTAACGCAAGGTCATCCCCTGCTACATCAAGCTTCCGCTGCAGCTCGGCAATATCCATAGTATGGGAAGTAGCTAAGGGGGAAACAGCCTGCGTTCAAGTTCATCAGATCAGTCCTTGAGTAATCATTTTTTATCCTCCAATTCGCTTCCCAGTGGAAGCCAACCCTAGTCTCAGGGGCTACTACCTATACACAGGGGCATCTTTGCAAATAAAACATAGCTGAGAATATTATATCACAAACCTTGAAGCCTTTCAGCAGGCTCATGAAGGCTTCATTTAATCTGCTCTTCGCAGACAAAATCTTCTCAACCACTATACCCATCAAGGTACGCTGTTCTCCCGAGATAGATGCTTTTCGCAACATGTCCCGCAATATATCCAGAACCTCCGGGTCTCCGGAAGCCGCTCTAGGAGCACCACCATCCTTTGAAGGAATCTGTTCACCCGTCTCCAGAATCACCGTCGGTTTCGAGCCAGACAGTCCGGGGCCTTTATTATCAGCCCCAGAACCTCGGACGGGCGGAGATCCACCTTCGGGTACTGCCTCTTTTATCCCCTGCGTAGCTTGTTGATCAAGAAGAACCTCTGCAACAACACTTCAGAGTCGTCCGCCTTGTGGAATTCTTCCTTGAGATCATGCAGCATCTTCTTGAAGATTTGCACATCAGCCACACTGAGCTTGGCCATGTGCTTCTTGAAATGCGCCTTCTCATGATCAATCTTGTTCTTGAGCTCAATGATTTTCTGAGCTAAGGCCAATTCATTTGCAATAGCTCCATGAAAAGTGACACTTATGTCCACTAGCAGCTGCAAGTCATCAATACTGATGGTCTGGTCGTCAAACCATTCATCGATGAAGTTGTTCAATATATCAACATCAAGGAGGGGCAGATAATTGAAGATCTCCGCCTCTTTCTTGCTCTTGATCAGCATCTCTAGAGCTTCATCACCAAGATCTTCATCACTTGACAGATCAATGGTGTCTTCCTCGTTGCGCAGAACGGCAGCAGGAGTCAGGTTATGCCCCGAAATTTTCTTGGGCTGCTTGGTCTTCTTGGTCCTCTTGGACACACGAGACAAGTCTTCAGACTGCAGATTGGGTTCAGGTGGTGCAGCCTTCAATGGCTTCACAGTCGAAGCGGTTGGTGCTGCAGAGGGCTTTGAAGCTTTTGCCTTCTTCTTCTTCTTCTTCTTCTTCTTCTGCTTTGGTGGTGCAGGGGCATCTTCAGAGTCTGCGTCATCAGCAGACTGATCCACTGTGGCCCTCTGAGTAGCAATGTGGGAGAGGAGCCAATCGAAGCTAATGAAGGGCCCGATGACATTGGGATTTGCTTCGCGAGTGCCATCCTATCTTGGAGCAGACGGACCAGGGTTGAAGTTGAGTCTGAAATCTTTTCTGTTCTTTGCAGCTGACTCCTTAGCGAATTGATAGTTGCGCTTGAAGAGATTGTCGTCACGACACCATAGCAAAGATGATGGGTCGGCATTTTTAGGTTGCGGTCCTCGGACCATGCAAGGATAGAAACCTTGAGCAATAGCTTCAGGCTTCGACTTTGGTTGCAGATTCTTGTACAGAATATCGCCACATGAGCGCTTGATGGCATTCTTCTGAGCATATTCAGCGGTGATAAAGTTGTACTTGAACCACAGTTCTGCCCAATATCTTCGGATACATTGGATCCTGGTCTTGCGCTAATTGTAGTTCTCCTTGGGATCAGTTTTGTACAGTTCATGTAGATCCGAAGGCAGATCTAGAGCGGTATTTCCACGGCGCTGTCTGCCACCCTTCCTAGCAGATTTTTTAGTGGCCATGATATTCAGACAGATAGGCTTCAGAACAGTGAAAGGCTTCCGTCTACTGGTCAGACAAGAACTGGCTTCAGGGGAGTGAATATGATGATGTAAGAACTCTGCAAATGAATGCAGACTATGAGAACCAAGTGATGCTCCCACGGACATGTACCTGTGACAGCATTAGAGATGCGAGGGAAGGGGAAGAGGTCATATGCATTCTTAGAAATTTTTGAAGATAAATCGGTTTGTAGACATTGACCTCATAGAGCGAAGACATTCACTTATTTTAAGAGAGTTGGTTCCAGATTTGTACGAATCCATGAATAAGTACTAGTGAGCAATATAACTAGCTATGAAGTATAAGTGAATATACTTTGCAAGATATGGGATTCAGAAAGAAATAGATCCAGATTTGGAAGTGTAGAAACCACTTTTGGTTGAAGTGGATGGATCTGACGGATCAAAAAACGGTAAAAACTAAGATTTATTTACCACAAACGAACTGCTAGATGAGGCAGATGGGAGGCCAAGCAGTCCAATCTCCCACGCCCTAACTTGGTGGCAGAAGACACCTACAGCCGCGGCAGAGAAGACGAGGTCCGCAGCCGGCGTGAGGACGGCATCGAAGAGGTCGCGGCAGCTAAGCGCTTCGTCTCCGGCGTCGACGCGAGCTAGCGGTGGCGCTAGGGTTTGAGCGAGGTGGCGAGGTGGAAGAGGAGATAATGACCGCGCGGGATGAGCATTTATAAGTTAAAGGGCTGCACAATGCAATTACGCAAGTTCCCCTGGCGGTTCACATCTGATGGACACGTGTCTTGCATGCAACTCATTGGAGGTTGTTCCATGTTCCCACGCACGCCTGGTTTGTCGGGTGGTCGTTCCGGCTTCTCCGGTATTGAGGCAAAAGAGATAAAACATTGAAAGCAGTTTTAAATGTGTGCCTCTGTATCTTCAGTTGACAAGGACCCAGTGAAGATACTCGACACGTTTCAATAGAATGCATATGGCTAGATAGATAGAGTTTGAGGAAGAAGCACAGAAGGGATTAGGGTCCGATCACGTTCACTTAGAACAGAAAATGGCAAGTTTGAAGACATAGCTATAAGTGAATGCTGTAGAGGACAGAACACGCATATATATATATATATATATATATATATATATATATATATATATAATGCAATCATGACGCCAAAAGAAAAATCTTCAAGAAAGTTTGGTGGTGGTGTTACCCACCGTATAGGAAGTATTAGACCCAGACACGGTGCACAATTATCGTGGCGCTCCGAAGTAAAATTCTGCGTTAATGTATTCACACTTAGAGTGTATGTCTTCATTGATTGAAGATATACATTACTTCGTGTGTTGCACATCTAAGTCATCAACATGCATAAGCGTTAAGAGTGTGTCCAATTATAGGACATTTGAGGATTCTAAGATATTTAGCTCACACCGCAACTTGCAAAACCTTTTCTCATCCAAGGGCTTTGTGAAGATATCTGCCAATTGCTCTTTAGTGTTTACGTGAATGATATCTATACACTACTAGGAAAAAGCCTAGTAGTAGCGCGGGTTAAAAGCTAGTAGTAGCGCGGGTGCCTGCGCTACAGCTAACTACTAGTAGTAGCGTGGTGCATCCCGCGCTACTAGTACGTGTGTAACTAGTAGCGCGGGTTCGACACGCGCTACTTCTAACTATTTGTAGCGCATGTCTATGACCCGCGCTATTACTATTAATTTGAAAAACCAAAAAAAAAATCTCGACCCCGTGCGTGCTATCAATGGTGTCAATGGTTCGGTCAACGGCGCCGACGGCCGTGGCGACGGGGCGGCGGCTGGTGGCGACACGCACATTGGCCGGGAGCAGGAAGATCTCGGCCATGACGCGCGCCTTGTGGAAGCCGTCGAGGGCGGCCGCGGAGGCCAGCCCGGCGTGGGCCGGGAGCTGGAGGACCTGGATCTTGGCATCGTGCGTGGGGAGCAGCACCTCGCGGCGGCCGTCGCCGTTAAGGTCGGAGAAGAGCGGCGGCGGGAGGCGATCCACGTCGTGCTTGATCGGGAACCCATCATCCGACAGGTGGTACCACGCCTCCCGGAACGAGAAGTCGCCCTCGTGCTTCTGGAGAAGGAGGGGGATGGGTCAGCTAGGGTTCTGGATCGAATCGGAGAGGGGGGGAGGAGGAGGAGGGCTGACTTGGAGCGAGAAGAAGACGACGAAGGTGGCGCGGAGGAGGATGCTGAGGTCGCGCTTCCGCTGAAGGAAATATGCCCTAGAGGCAATAATAAAGTTATTATTTATTTCCTTATATCATGATAAATGTTTATTATTCATGCTAGAATTGTATTAACCGGAAACATAATACATGTGTGAATACATAGACAAACAGAGTGTCACTAGTATGCCTCTACTTGACTAGCTCGTTGATCAAAGATGGTTGTGTTCCTAGCCATAGACATGAGTTGTCATTTGATTAACGGGATCACATCATTAGGAGAATGATGTGATTGACTTGACCCATTCCGTTAGCTTCGCACTCGATCGTTTAGTATGTTGCTATTGCTTTCTTCATGACTTATACATGTTCCTATGACTATGAGATTATGCAACTCCCGTTTACCGGAGGAACACTTTGTGTGCTACCAAACGTCACAACGTAACTGGGTGATTATAAAGGTGCTCTACAGGTGTCTCCGAAGGTACTTGTTGGGTTGGCGTATTTCGAGATTAGGATTTGTCACTCCGATTGTCGGAGAGGTATCTCTGGGCCCTCTCGATAATGCACATCACTTAAGCCTTGCAAGCATTGCAACTAATGAGTTTGTTGCGAGATGATGTATTACGGAACGAGTAAAGAGACTTGCCGGTAACGAGATTGAACTAGGTATCGAGATACCGACGATCGAATCTCGGGCAAGTAACATACCGATGACAAAGGGAACAACGTATGTTGTTATGCGGTCTGACCGATAAAGATCTTCGTAGAATATGTGGGAACCAATATGAGCATCCAGGTTCCGCTATTGGTTATTGACCGGAGAGGTGTCTCGGTCATGTCTACATAGTTCTCGAACCCGTAGGGTCCACACGCTTAACGTTACGATGACAGTTTTATTATGAGTTTATGAGTTTTGATGTACCGAAGGAGTTCGGAGTCCCGGATAAGATCAGGGACTTGACGAGGAGTCTCGAAATGGCCGAGACGTAAAGATCGATATATTGGACGACTATATTCGGACTTCGGAAAGGTTCCGAGTGATTCGGGTATTTTTCGGAGTACCGGAGAGTTACGGGAATTCGTATTGGGCCTTAATGGGCCATACGGGAAAGGAGAGAAAGGCCCCAAAGGGTGGCCGCACCCCTCCCCATGGACTAGTCCGAATTGGACTAGGGAGGGGGGGCGCCCCCTTCCTTATTTCTCCTTCTCCCTTCCCTTTTCCTACTCCAACAAGGAAAGGAGGAGTCCTACTCTCGGTGGGAGTAGGACTCCCCCCTTGGAGGGCCCTCCTCCTTGGCCGGTGGCCTCCCCCTTGCTCCTTTATATACGGGGGCAGGGGGGCACCCCATAGACACAACAATTGATCTATTGATCTCTTAGCCGTGTGCGGTGCCCCCCTCCACCATATTACACCTCGATAATATCGTAGCGGTGCTTAGGCGAAGCCCTGCGTCGGTAGAACATCATCATCGTCACCACGCCGTCATGCTGACAAAACTCTCCCTCAACACTCGGCTGGATCGGACTTCGAGGGACGTCATCGAGCTGAACGTGTGCTGAACTCGGAGGTGCCGTGTGTTCGGTACTTGATCGGTCGGATCGTGAAGACGTACGACTACATCAACCGCGTTGTGTTAACGCTTCCGCTTTCGGTCTACGAGGGTACGTGGACAACACTCTCCCCTCTCGTTGCTATGCATCACCATGATCTTGCGTGTGCGTAGGAAATTTTTGAAATTCCTACGTTCCCCAACATCCGCATCTTGGCGGCGGCGAGGAGCTCTGGCGACCTCCCACCGGAGGGATCTCGGACAGGGAGGGGGGAAGAAAGCAGAGTGTACTAGCGGCGGCCACCGCTGGAGTACGAGGGAGAGAGGAGGAAGGTGAGAGAGGGGGGAAGTGAGGGAGAGAGGAGGGATTCGGCTGAGGATATGGGGATTTCACCTACCTCGTACTTAGTAGTAGCGCGGGTTTGTACCCCTCGCTACTACTATGGCATGTCCCGGGAGGGCACGGTAGAGACCGCTTAGTAGTAGCGTGGGCTAAAAACCCGCGCTACTAGTATCAACTTAGTAGTAGCGAGGGGTAAAAACCCGCGCTACTAGTAAGTAGCAGTAGCGAGGGTTATAAACCCGCGCTACTAGTAAGTGTCTGCCTATAAGCTTTTCCCTAGTAGTGATATCTTCCTTCATGACATGATCTCTGAGAAAGTGATGATGGATCTGAATGTGCTTTGTCTTCGAGTGCTGGACTAGATTGTTGGCAATCTTGATGGTGTTTTCATTGTCGCAGTAGAGTGGCACATGCTTCAGGTGGATGCCATAGTCCTTGAGAGTTTGCATCATCCATAGAAGCTGAGCGTAGCAAGATCCAGCAGCAATGTATTCGGATTCAGTAGTGGAGAGTGATACACAGTTTTGCTTCTTTGAAGACCAACAGACAAGAGATCATCCAAGAAAGTGACATGTGCCTGATGTGGACTTGCGAACAACCTTGTCACCAGCATAATCAGCATCTGAGAATCCAACTAGATCAAACTCTCAGCCCTTTGGATACCATAATCCTAGTGTTGGGGTGTAAGCCAAATATCGAAGAATTCGCTTCACAGCTAGGTGATGTGATTCCGTTGGTGCCGCTTGGAATCGGGCACACATGCAAATGCTAAGCATTATATCAGGCCTGGATGCACATAAGTAGAGTAAAGAACCAATCATGGAGCGGTATACCTTTTGATCGAACTCTTTACCATTGTTGTAGGGGCCCAATTGGCCTTTGGTTGGCATTGGCGTCGTATACCCTTTGCAGTCTTGCATTCCAAACTTCTTCAGGCAATCTTTGAGATATTTTTCTTGTGCAATGAAGATGACATTGCTCTGCTGACGGATTTGAAGACCAAGGAAGAATTTCAGCTCACCCATCATGGACATCTGATATTGCTCTTGCATCATGTGCCCAAACTCATCACTGTATCTCTTGTCAGTGCAGCCGAAGATAATGTCATCCACATAGATTTGGCTTACAAACAGTTCACCATCATATGTCTTCGTGAAGAGAGTGGGATCTAGAGAACCAGGTTTGAAGCCTTTGCTTTTCAGGAAGTCTTTGAGTGTGTCATACCAAGCTCGAGGTGCTTGTTTGAGGCCATACAGTGCCTTGTTGAGGTTGTATACCATGTCAGGATGCTTTGGGTCTTCAAAACCAGGTGGTTGTGCCACATACACTTCTTCTTCAATTTTGCCGTTGAGAAAGGCACTCTTTACATCCATTTGGTATAGAAGAATGTTGTTGTGGTTGGCATAGGCTAGCAGTATGCTAATGGCTTCATGCCTAGCCACAGGAGCAAATGTTTCATCGAAGTCAATCCCTTCAACTTGTGTGTAACCTTGAGCAACGAGACGAGCCTTGTTTTTGACAACTTGACCATGCTCATCTTGTTTGTTGCGATAGATCCATTTGGTGCCGATAATATTATGCTTGGGAGGATCTGGACGCTTAACCAGCTCCCATACATTGTCCAGCTCGAACTGTTGAAGCTCGTATTGCATAGCTTGAATCCATTCAGGTTCCATGAAGGCTTCATCAACTTTCTTGGGTTCAGATATTGAGACAAATGCAAACTGCCCACAGAAATTTGCTAGCTATGTTGCTCTTGAACGAGTGAGTGGACCAGGTGCATTCAAGCTATCAATTATCTTCTCAATATTTACTTCATTTGCAACACTAGGATGAACTGGACGAAGATTCTGCCCTTGCTGATCATTGTCTTCATTTTCAACATTGGCTTCAGGCTGATTAGGGGACGGCTTCATGCTTGGCCCAAGTCATCTTTCCAGCTTCGCAGGCACCGCATAGATGACCCTTCTTGAACTTGACGCCCTCGATGCCTATGACATGCTTCTTCTTCGCGAGAGTGCGTAAATTCCTCATGCCCGCATGCCCTAGCCTCTGATTCCAGAGCCAGCACTCTGAAGCTTTTGCTAGAAGACATACGGCCAACTGTGGTCCTGCTGAGAAATCTACCATGTACAGATCATCCTTTCGATACCCTTCGAAGAGTAGAGATTTGTCAGATTCCATAAGCACAAGGCAACAATATTTTCAAAATATCACAATCATATTAAGATCACAAAGCATTGAGACAGACATTAAGTTGAAACCAAGGGATTCAACAAGCATCACTTTATCCATGTGCTGATCCTTTGAGATTGCAACCCTACCTAGACCCAATACCTTGCTTTTACCAGTGTCAGCAAATATGATGTGATTTCTGTCAGACGGTCATAGGGTTGAATCCATAAGAGGACTTCGATCACCAGTCATGTGGTTAGTGCATCCACTGTCCATAATCCACTCAAAAGCCTTTGGGGTTGTACCCTACAGTGCAGTTTGGGGGATAGGCTTCACCAAGGGAAATGTGAAGCATAAACATTTGACGAACAAGCATATTATCAAAGTTCAGATCCTGGTTAGGGTAGATAGGATGTTTGTCAAGAAATCCTGGGACGAAATACATAGTAAGACCATTCTGGCATTTTATCTTGTGTCCCACAAGATGTTTTAGGTCCCCCAGCATAAGCATCAGAAGCCTTTGTTTTCCGACTGGAGACCTTTCCCTGCAAAAGAGAGTTAATTTTTCTTAACCACCCACATCTTCAAGGGTGGGTTAGAAGCAATGAGTCTAAGTGCAGCATCTGAGAACTTTGGCTTTGGAGCCCTAGCAAATAGCCTTGTAGGAGGTAAATAATACACATAAGAATAAGCAGAAAAGGTCTTAGTCTTATGAACATAGCATTTTGATGAAACACGCTCATATTCATAAGTCTGAGTATGTGCAAAACGTTGGCGTTAGGGTGACTCTGATGAGTCCTCTGTATGTATGAAGCCTTTGGACCATATGAAGGCTTTGGTCTGGGGTTTGTCTTCTTCCCAGGTGGTGTCATGATGACATTCATGGGAAGCTTCTCAAGACAACTTTTGGGCACCCAGATCTTCCTCAAAGGTGGTCCATTCCTGCAGTTAGTACCAATATACCTGGCAAACACTTCACCATTCTGATTCTTAAACAGTTTATAGTTTGCATCATAGGAATCATCAATGATAATCGAGTTAGCACAAGTGAAGCCAGATAAGGTAGACGGGTCCACTAAAGGTCCCTTTGCAGCAACCCATGTGGTCTTGGGGTACTGCTCAGGCTTCCAGTATGAACCATCAACATTCATTTTCCTCTCGAACCCAACGCCTTCTTTCCTAGGGCTGCGGTTCAGAATCTGTTTCTTGAGGACATCACATAGTGTCTGATGCCCTTTGAGGCTTTTGTACATCCCTATTTCAAGCAATGTCTTCAATCTGGCAATCTCATCAGCAATAGTAGTGGTATCCTGAGTAGAGGGGTTAGTTACCACATCAGCAGTCGAAGATATTGCAATAGTAGAAGCAGTAGAACACTCAGCAACAGAGACAACATTATCATGCTCAAGACATTTTAGACATGGTGCCTCAAAACCTTCCTGAGCGGTACTGATATGTCGAGCGTGAAGTGACTTGTTCTCCTTTTGAATATCTTCATGAGACGCTCTCGGGTTCTCAAGATCTTGCTTCCTTTGAAGATAATCATAGGAAAGCTTCTCATGAGTAGCTGAGAGGGTTTCATGACGACTTTCAAGTTCTTCGTACTTAACATGAAGATTTCTAATGTCTTCAATTAAGGAGTGAGTTCGAGTCATTTCGGCGTCCAACAGGTCATCGCTTTTGTCTAACAATTTTTGAATATGTTTCATAGCATTTTGTTGTTCCGTTGCAATTTTAGCAAGTGTTTTGTAGCTAGGTTTAGATTCACATTCAGAGTCATCTTCAATGGATGTTTGAAAGTAAGCATCGCGTGAGTTTACCTAGGCACCATGTGCCATCAAGCAGTAGGTATGTCGTGGAATTGTCACGGCAGATGTCCTCGTGTTAGGACTTAGTCGTGGAGCCATCGCAGCTAGGAAGCTTAAAGGGGTTAAACGGGACAAGGAACACGAGGGTTATACTGGTTCGGCCCCTTACGATGAAGGTAAAAGCCTACGTCCAGTTGAGGTGGTATTCCTTAGGGTTTCGATGACCAGGGAGCGAGATACGCTATGCCCGGCTCTCGATCAGATGTTTCTTGCCCTGAACCGCCACCGGGTCATCCCTTTATATAGAGAGGTTGACGCCCGCGGCTCTCAGAGTCCCGGCCGGCTTATAACAGTATCCGGCTCGGACTCTTAACTACTCTTGCCTTACATTACAAGTCATGCCATTACAGCGGTTTAGTACTACGGGCCTTAAGTCGCCTGTTGGCTTTTAGACCCTTTATTGAGCCGCCATCTTCCTGCTTAGTCTTGGGCTTCTTCTAATGAATCCCTCTTTGCGCAACCCGGCCCCTCATGGGCGGCTTACACAAATAGTTATATCCCCAACCTTAGGCCCCAGATTGATTTGAACCGGTTCATGTCAATCTTCAATCCCTTTGAAAGAAAATCTTCTGGCTTCTGCTTGTGCGAAAGTTATAACCCGCCGTGACGTCATTTTCTGGATTCTTGGTAACCCGCCGTGACATCATCTTCCATTAAATTCATTTTTTTATTCTACCATATCCCAACGGATCTTATCTTTAAGGACCATCCCAAAAATCGAGGCGTTCTCTGTGGCGGGATAATCACGTCTTGGCTTCCTCGTTTCTCGCGCCCACTTATCAGTCACCCTTATAAATAGGCCCGGCCCATAAGCCTTCATTCATTCCTCTCTTTCATCGTCTTCCTCCTCTGTCGCCCGAGAGCTCGAGCTCCGCCGCCGCCGCCGCGCCCCTGGTCTTCCTCAACCTTGGCCGCTGCATCACCCTGAACTGATCCAGAAAAACGGCGGCGACCTCCGCATCTCATCAGCGCCTGTAAGTCCTTGCACCTCCCTACAGAAGATTCGCATTAGGGTTCTGTAGTTCTTCCTCTGTTCTTCGTAGTTCATCCCGAGTTCTTCACTGTTCTTCCACCGCGACCCCTTTTGATCCGGAAACAGGGTAGAACTCCTGCGGTAGAGGTTTCGCACTCATTTTTATGCTAGTAGATCCCTTCTGTCCGCAGAAAGACCTCGTTCTGAACCCATGAACTTCTTTGTATCAGCTTTCTAGGTCTAGAAATTTTTCCTTTCTGGACGATCGTTTGATCCAAAATAATTACTGCGATCTGTGAAACTTGTTTGTGCCACACTTAGTCAAAAATTGCATCTGTTAGCTATGGCGGCTCATATCTCCGGCTTAAAAGAGGCCATGCACTGTGAAATTTCTGACTCATTTATGATAGAGTTTTAAACAATTTGAATCACTCATGATGCCCACAGCGGCTTAGATAACCCGCCACAATTAGCCATATGTTATTAGGCCCCTTCATAAGCCGCCAACTTGAATACTGAACTGTAATCTTCCTCCGGCTTATATTTGAGCCGGACATTTCCTTTTGTCATAGGCTTTCGTCTTTCACAATGCCGCCCAAGGCTCCCAAGGCACCCATTACGTGCAACTGGATGAGATCCAATGTTACTGATGATACTTTAGCTGATTTCGTGAAGACGGGTTACCTGCCTAAGAAGGAGGTCCTGTCCTATCGTGCCCCTGACCCATCCGAAGAAAGACCTCAACCAAGAGACGGAGAGGTTGTGAGATTTGCTGATCACATGAGCCGGGGCTTTGCTCCTCCCGGCTCAAAATTCTTCAGAGACGTTCTGAACTTTTTCGATCTGCGACCTCAAGACATTGGACCCAATTCCATGTCGAACATTTGTAACTTTCAAGTGTTTTGTGAGGTATACCTTGGAGAGGAACCCAGCCTGCTACTCTTTAGGGAGTTATTTTACTTGAACCGCCAGAATGAATGCGCCAACGGGCCTAGCTTGGAACTTGGGGAATCTCCATTCAACGAAGGAGAGATTGCCTCTTTCCTTATGCTGAACCGCCAAGCCACCCAAAGGACTGGAACCAGACATGGTTCTACTGCCAAGATACTTCTCCGGCTGACGAGAACCCTCTGCCCGGCTTTCGTGCCCTGCGTCTGGAGCCAAATCACCCCCTGCCAGACAAACTATCTCAAGCTGAGCGTCAACCACTGATCCCCACCATCAACAAGATTAAGGCTCTTCTGGGAAATGGCCTTAACGGCATTGATCTGGTCCGGGTCTGGATTGCTTGGCGGGTGATTCCCTTGAGCCGCCGCCCCGGCTTAATGTGTGATTACACGGGCCGGAAGGATGATCCTCTGCGGCACAGCCCCAACGACCTACCTGAGGACGCGGTTGACGACATGACCAAGTCCCTTCTGAACGAGAGCTCAGCAGACTGCGGGAGGACAGGCTTAAGTCCCTTCTGCAAGGCTAACCCAGCTCCGGCGGTAAGCTACTGATCTGAACACCTTACTTTCCAATTTATCAATTTTCATCTTAACCTCAAGAAACCTTTGTTGTATTTTTCAGGCTGATGATAAGTTCTGGAAGGTCAGGTATGACCATGAGGCTGCTAAGAAGGCCAGGAAGGTTAAGAAAGCCGCCAGGAGAGCCGCTCCCCGCAAGAAGGGGAGTAAGCCTAGCGCCTCAGAGCTGCTTCAGTTGGATGATAGCTCCGAGTCAGAGGTAGCCCTTGATTTTTTAGGCTCTTCTTTTGTATTTCGTCTGTTTTTAACCACCTTATTGACACTGATTATCAGCAGGATGATACCGGAGCGAGTAACCCGGTGATTGAAGAGGTAACTATACTTTCCTCCGACTCGGAGCCCTTGCCAAGGCTGAAAGTCCGAAGAGTAACCCGGAAAGTAAGATTTTCACATCCTTTAGCTTATCAAGATCCTCAATTTCTTTTGAAGCAATAGATTCATGAAAGCCGGAGGCAAACCCGGGCCAGCAAGGATGCAGACCTCTCCTCCGGCTTACCCGAAGCATCAAGAAAGCGCCGGACCGAGGTTATCTCCAACTTATATCCTTTTCATCCTTTGGCGGGCATCACTCGCGAACCACTCAATTCTTCTGATTCAAACTATCAGGAAACTTCACCTTCCTCCGGTGACTCCATGCAATCTAACTTGCCGGCTTTCAAGACCGCACCCGGGTAATGATGATCATCTCATTTTGTGCTTATCTTATTTATGTTTTTGTACTAACCTTTGACTTTCAGTGCCCAAGCCAAGCTCAGCAAGAGGGCAAAGAAAAATAAACCGGTCGACGAGCCGGACGTAACTGAACCCAGCGCCTCTGCCTCTGAGCCGCCATCTGCACCAGCTCCAGAAACCGCCGCTCCAACTGAAGAACAGACCATGGCGGGTTCTGACAACCCGGAGATCCCCAGCTCAGCTCAACCGGCCGATGACCCAGATGTGGTGATTACCCGGACCGAATATGTTGAGCCGGGAAGACCCACTGTGCTGGCTAGATGCTCTTCTAAAGAAGAACTGCTGGAGCGCCGCAGGGCCAGACTGGATATCACTGACTATGCTAACTTGAGCATTGGAGACATTGTTTCTGGTTATATTGGTCAAGTGCACAACAGTCGGGACCTGGAGATTGACATGGTGAAGCAGATACAGCAAAAATCTGAGGTACAACTCTCTTGCTTACTCCATAGTCATCCTTACCATGCTAGCCCCCAAGTCTATTACTTATGATAGAATATGTTGTAGACTTAACTTCCGGCTTACCTTCATGAACAGGCAATTATAAATAGAATCTTTCCGCATACATTAGCCCCCAAGTGCCAAGTGTCTTTGCTTGCAAAGTGCTTGGGACTTTAATGTTGCATGATAACCACTCAAACTATAACCCGGAATTTGTACAGGCTACCTGCCAGAAACTTGAGTCAGAAATCTCTGAGCTGAAGAACCGCCTGAAGACTCAGGAAACTGAGACCCGGAAGGCCAATGCCAAGTTTGAGTTCAGTGTTGCTGCACAAGAAAAATTGAAGAAAAAATTTGAAACAGAGAGAAAAACTTGGGCCGACGAGAAGACTGCCCTGCTCAGCCGGGCCGAACAAGCGGAGGCTGCTCTAACTGAAAGAACTGCCGAACTCTCCGGCTTAAAAAGCCATGTGTCACAGATGGTCTCCGCAATCTTCGGTAAGTCATTCTGCAAACTCTTAACAAGTTTACATCATTCATGTCTCATGAATCCCACCATTGCCATCAGCTCACCTGATTTTGCTTATATAGGTCCCAGAAGCTCCAATCTTAATCAGAATGTTCTGACCAAGTTGAAGCCTGTTTACACTTTGGTGGAGCAACTCTACACCGGGTCACAACGTGCTTTAGCCGCTGTGGCTCTGTCCAATGAGGTTCCGACTCATCTGGCGGACGTACTCAGGCGGCTTGCCGTTCTTCCTCAGCGCTTCCAAGAGCTAAGACGGGCCTCTGCAAGAGCCGGAGCTATAGCTGCTTTGAGCCGGGCCAAGGCTTTTCTCCCGGAGCTAGACCCGGCCGACATCGCTCTTGGATACCCCAGCCTGAAGGAAGACGGCACCCCCTTCGACCAGAAAGACTTCGCCGCCTGTGTGAAGAGCGTGCGCCCGGTGGCCACCCTGATTGGGAATGACACCGACCTTACCAAGTATCAGCCGGGCTATGACGCGGAGAATCAGAGGATCCCCACTCCATGCTATGAAGCAATCAGCTTGATCCCTCCGACTCGTAAGCATACCTTCGCCCCAGAAGTTGACCCGGCCGGGTTAATTGATGACGAGGCTCAATTTGAAGCTTTGAGCGGCATTGACTGGAAATCATCAACCTTCCAGGTCATGGAATCAGCCGGAGGAGCGGAGAGGGATGAACCGGAAGCTTCGACCCAACAAGCACCTTGATTTTTAGGCGGCTCACGGTTACACCTTAAAAACAATGCCTCACCATTTGGACTCGGGGAGTCTTGTAATAGAGTAGGACAAACGCTTAATTTTGTCGTGCCATCATGCACGTGCTGGATGCTTAACTCCATTGAAGCTGCTTCTATATATTCCTCCGGGTTATGATTGATCAGTTATTTTCCTTAAGCTTGAAGAACCGTCTTTAATTGTTCTGCATAGAAAAATAAATCACAAGTCTCTAGGCGGCTTACCGCATGGAGAGTCATATACTTAACCCGGAGCATAACCAAGGTCGTAAAAGACCGGCTCTCAACCGTATCTTCGGGATAACCACAATAGCCTACCTGCAAACCTTGCAAGTATATGTCCGGTTTATGTAACCCAAATAATGAGGTTGAGAACTCAACTCCGGTTCACCAGCATCGATAATGCTTATTGTGTGCTAGCAACATTGTTAATCAAAGTTAAGCCGGCGGAGTAAGAACTGCCCTTGCACACTGTTGATATGACTAGAAGAACTTGTGGCAAATCAGAAGATCAAAACTTAGGGGCTTCCGGTTCGAATACGACCAGAGAACCGTCCCAAAGGGGTTAAGCCAAGATTCGAATGCGATCATATAGCCCCCAGTGGCTTTGGCGTTGCGGATCAAGAGGGTACCGACAGCTATGTTCTCTTTGGTTCGAATGCGACCCATGTTTGAACAGGAAGCCCCCAAACGACCTTGAGAGTTGTTTAACGACGCTGATTCGAATACGATCCACGTCGGTTCCCAAAGGGGCTTGAGCTATGATTCAAATATTATCAAGAAAAACTCCCCAATGAGCTCGGCAATTTTGCCAATCAAATGGGTATCGACAGCTATGTTCTCTTTGGTTCGAATACGACCTATGTTTGAACAGGAAGCCCCCAAGTGACTATATTGTTAACAGCTAGATTCGAATACGATCGTAAGCCGGATCCACCTCCAAGTGACCATGTGATGTTGTAATGGAAATAACACGTTTACCTTTGGAGGAGAAAAGGACAGAGGTCCTGCTTTATTATTTATCATAATATATACATGGCTATAGAAATATGTACATTATGAGAGCCGGTGGCTCAAGTGTAATAAGGCCGAAGCTGGGCTATGTCCCACGGCCGACGGGTCTCTTCCTCCGACTTGCGTGAATCTTTGTGCTCCCGAACATCGATAAGGTGGTATGACCCATTGTGCAAGTTCTTGCTGACCACAAAGGGCCTTCCCAAGGCGGGGATAACTTGTGTGCATCTGTTTGATCTTGGATGAGCCGGAGCACCAGATCACCTTCCTGGAAGACCCGGGACTTAACCCGGCGGCTGTGATAACGGCGTAGGTATTGTTGGTAAATCGCCGAGCGAGCTGCTGCCACATCACGCTGTTCGTCCAACAAGTCAAGAGCATCTTGGCGCGCCCGCTCATTATCCGCCTCAACATAAGCCGCCACTCGAGGCGAGTCATGACGGATGTCGCTAGGGAGGACCGCTTCCGCCCCATAAACCATGAAAAAAGGCGTGTAGCCCATAGACCTGTTAGGAGTAGTATTGATGCTCCATAACACGGAGGGTAACTCCTCCACCTAACAACCCGGCGTCCGTTGCAAAGGGACCAAAAGCCGGGGCTTGATGCCCTTCAAAATCTCCTGATTAGCTCTCTCAGCTTGACCATTGGATTGAGGGTGAGCCACTGATGAAACATCAAGTCGAATATGCTCTCGTTGACAAAACTCCTCCATGGCGCCCTTAGACAGATTGGTGCCATTGTCAGTTATAATGCTGTGTGGAAAACCAAAGCGAAATATCACCCTTTTCATGAACTGAACCGCTGTGGCCGTGTCACACTTGCTAACTGGCTCTGCCTCAACCCACTTTGTGAATTTGTCAACTGCCACCAAGAGGTGGGTCTTCTTATCCTTGGACCTTTTAAAAGGCCCAACCATATCAAGCCCCCAGACCGCAAATGGCCAAGTAATTGGAATCATCCTCAGCTCCTGAGCTGGCACATGAGCCCGTCGCGAGAACCTCTGACAACCGTCACATTTACTGACCAAGTCCTCCGCATCAGCATGAGCCGCCAGCCAATAAAAACCATGAAGAAAAGCCTTGGCCACAAGGGATTTCGAGCCGGCATGATGGCCGCAATCCCCCTCGTGAATCTCACGTAAAATTTCTTGACCTTCCTCAGGGGAAACACAACGCTGGAAAGTTCCAGTGACACTGCGAAGATGCAGCCCACCATTGATAATTATCACTGACTTAGACCGCCGGGTTATTTGTCTGGCCAAAGTTTCATCCTCAGGCAATTCTCCCCAGGTCATGTAAGCCAAGTATGGTACTGTCCAGTCTGGGGTAATGTGGAGAGCCGCCACCAACTGTGCCTCCGGGTTAGGGACAGCCAAGTCTTCCTCTGTAGGCAACTTAACAGAAGGGTTATGCAAGATGTCCAAGAAAGTATTAGGCGGCACCGGCTTTCGCTGAGAGCCTAGCCGGCTTAAAGCATCAGCCGCCTCGTTCTTCCTGCGATCGATGTGCTCTACTTGGTAACCCTGAAAGTGTCCAGCAATGGCATCAACTTCGCGGCGATAAGCCGCCATGAAAGGGTCCTTGGAATCCCACTTGCCCGACACTTGTTGAGCCACTAAATCTGAGTCGCCAAAGCACCTTACCCGGCTCAAGCTCATCTCCTTAGCCATCCGAAGACCATGGAGCAAGGCCTCGTACTCAGCCGCATTGTTAGTACAGGGAAACATCAACCGCAGCACATAACGAAACTTGTCACCTCTAGGGGAAGTTAATACAACTCCAGCCCCCGAGCCCTCCAATTGCCTAGACCCGTCGAAGTGAATTGTCCAATATGTATTATCCGGTTTCTCTTCAGGCACCTGCAGCTCTGTCCAATCGTTGATGAAATCCACCAATGCTTGAGATTTGACAGCAGTGCGTGGCACGTATTTCAGACCATGAGGCCCAATCTCTATAGCCCACTTAGCCACTCTTCCTGTGGCTTCTTTGTTTTGGATGATATCTCCTAGGGGAGCAGAACTAACCACAGTGATGGGGTGACCCTGAAAATAATGCTTAAGCTTCCGGCTTGCCATGAACACACCATAAACAAGCTTCTGCCAATGTGGATACCGCTGTTTAGACTCAATGAGCACTTCACTGACGTAGTAAACCGGCCGCTGAACCAGATACTCCTTACCCTCTTCCTTGCGCTCCACCACCAGAGCCACACTGACGGCTCGTGTGTTAGCAGCTACATACAGTAATAAGGGCTCCTTGTCAACCGGAACAGCAAGAACTGGGGGCTCAGCCAGGTGTCGCTTCAAATCCTCAAAAGCAGCATTAGCAGCATCATTCCAGACAAAGTCATCTGTTTTCTTCATCAACTGGTACAGTGGCATGGCCTTTTCACCCAAACGTCTTATAAACCGGCTCAAAGCAGCGATGCGGCCTGCCAGACGCTGGACGTCGTTGATGCACGCCGGCTTAGCCAGAGAGGTGATTGCCTTGATCTTTTCCGGGTTAGCTTCAATGCCTCTGTTAGAAACCAGGAAACCCAAGAGCTTGCCTGCGGGAACACCAAAAACACATTTGGCCGGGTTAAGCATCATCTTGTAAACCCGGAGATTATCAAAGGTTTCTCTAAGATCATCTACCAGGGTCTCCTTCTCCCTAGACTTAACCACGATATCATCCACATAGGCATGAACATTGCGCCCAATCTGGTTATGAAGACAATTCTGCACACAACGCTGATAAGTCGCCTGTGCACTCTTGAGTCCAAAAGGCATAGACACATAACAGAAGGCTCCAAAGGGAGTGATGAACGTCGTCTTCTCCCGGTCCTTAACTGCCATTTTAATCTGATGGTATCCAGAATAAGCATGCAAAAAACTTAAGCGCTCACAACCTGCCGTAGCATCAATGATTTGATCAATACGGGGGAGAGCAAAAGGATCGGCCGGACAATCCTTGTTTAAGTCCGTGTAATCCACACACATCCACCAGGTGCCGTTCTTCTTGAGCACGAGTACCGGGTTAGCTAACCATTCTGGATGAGAAACTTCTACAATAAACCCGGCCGCCAAGAGCCGGGCCACCTCCTCACCAATGGCTTTCCGTCTCTCCTCATTAAACCGCCGAAGAAATTGCCTGACCGGCTTAAATTTCGGATCAATATTGAGAGTGTGCTCAGCGAGTTCTCTAGGTACACCTGGCATGTCAGAGGGTTTCCATGCAAAAATGTCCCTGTTCTCACGGATGAACTCGATGAGTGCGCCTTCCTATTTCGGATCCAGATTGGCACTGATGCTGAACTGCTGAGATGAGTCACCTGGAACAAAGTCAACAAGTTTAGTCTCATCAGCTGACTTAAATTTCATTGCCGGATCATGCTCCGTGGTCGGCTTTTTCAAAGATGTCATATCTGCCGGGTCAACATTGTCCTTGTAAAACTTCAACTCCTCTATTGCACAAACAGATTCTGCATAAGCCGCGTCACCTTCTTCACACTCCAAGGCTATCTTTTGGCTGCCATGAACCGTAATGGTCCCATTGTGACCCGGCATCTTGAGCTGCAAATACACGTAACACGACCGTGCCATGAACTTGGCGTAAGCCGGCCGCCCAAATATAGCATGATACGGACTTCTTATCTTAACCACCTCAAAGGTTAATTTTTCCACCCTGTAGTTGTACTCATCTCCAAAAGCCACTTCCAGGTCGATCTTACCAACTGGATATGCCGACTTACCGGGCACCACACCATGGAAAACAGTATTGGACTAGCTGAGGTTCTTATCAGTCAACCCCATACGACGGAAGGTCTCATAATAGAGGATATTGATGCTGCTGCCTCCGTCCATGAGCACTTTAGTGAATTTATATCCCCCCACCTGAGGAGCCACCACCAGAGCCAGGTGACCCGGATTATCAACCCGGGGAGGGTGATCTTCCCTACTCCACACAATAGGCTGCTCAGACCATCTTAAATAGCGTGGAACCTCCGGCTCAACAGCATTCACAGCCCTTTTGTGAAGCTTCTGATCTCGCTTGCACAGACTGGTGGTAAACACATGATACTGTCCACCTTGAGCTGCTTTGGATTGGTCTGGTATCCCCCCTGCTGCTGCTGATGACCCTGGCCGGACTGCTGATTAAAGCCCCCTTGAACATTCCGAGAATTGGAATTTGAGCCGCCGCCCGGGCCATTATTGCCGTTGAAAGTATTGGAATTTTTGAAGGCCTTCATGATTGCGCAGTCCTTCCACAGATGAGGGGCCGGCTTTTCCCTAGAGCCATGCCTTGGACAAGGCTCATTCAACAATTGCTCAAGCGTCGGGCCTGACCCGCCGGCGCGGGGAGGTGGTCTCCCCTTGCGCCGGTGGTTGTTACCCTGTGAACTGGTGTTGGCCACAAACTCCATACTACCATCCGCCTTACGCTTGTTACCCCCCTGGTTCGCCGGGTTATGCTGGGGGCCCTTGCCATTGCCATTCAGTTTTCCCTTCCCTGTCCTTTCATCATCCGATGCGGGATCCTTGGTACTATCAGAGTCAGCGTACTTAACCTGAGCCGCCATCAGCGTACCCATATCATTGCAATCGCGCTTGAGCCGCCCGAGCTTCATCTTCAGGGGCGCAAAGCGACAATTCTGCTCTAACATTAAGACTGCAGAGCCGGCATCCATCTTATCAGATGAATGTATTATCTCTTTGACCCGGCGAACCCAATGGGTTGTAGACTCACCCTCCTGCTGTTTACAGTTAGTCAAATCCACAATTGACATAGACTGCCTACAGGTATCTTTGAAGTTTTGGATGAACCGGGCTTTCAGCTCAGCCCAACACCCGATAGAATTCGGTGGCAGCCCTTTCAACCAAGTGCGGGCAGTCCCATCTAACATCATGGTGAAGTACTTGGCCATTGCCGCTTCACTGACCTCCAGCAACTCCATGGCCATCTCGTAACTCTCGATCCAGGCTCCGGGCTGTAAATCAGCCATGTAATGAGGCACCTTCCTAGGCCCTTTGAAATCCTTGGGCAGACGTTCATTACGGAGAGCCGGCACCAGACAATGGACACCTCCAGTCCTCGTAGGTATACCCGCATCGATAGAAGCCGTCGGATAAGCCTGGGGCGGCTGATAAGCCGTCAACTGAGGCGCCTGCTCCACCTCTTGCCGTGCTCTGTCTTGGTCTACTGCGTGAAAGGCTCCGTTATGAGCCGTCGGATAAGCCGGGCCATGGCCAGGAGGCAAGTCATTGCGTCGGACGTTGCTTGAGCCGGTCGCTGAGACCATGTGTCTGCTATAACTCGGGCTCCGGCCTGGACGAGGGGTTGAATGAATCATGTCCCGGCTATAAGAATATGCCTTCTGCTGTGCCAGAGCCATCTGAAGGAGTTCTCTGACCCGACGGGTTTCAACCGCCGTTGGAGAGTCGCCATCGATTGGGAGAGCCGCCAGTCGCGCCGCCGCGGCGACCATGTTTTGCAACGGGTTGGCATAATGACCCGATGGTATTGGCACATACTGAGGCGGGGCAGCATTCACCCGGGGAGGCCCCATCACTTGGGGCTGAATCGGTGTTCCAGCCCCGGGCGTCGTGACCCCTAGCGGGTTACTGGGCCCTGCACCAGGCGTGTTGAAGAGGTTTCGAGGATCGTAAACCGGAGGGAGTTGAGATTGGGCCTTTTGATGCCTCCTTCTCATGACCTCATTGGACGCGTTCTGATCCATCGCGAGCCGGAAAGACTGCGCCTGAATCAGCTGAGTCTGGGTGTCGAGAGCCGCCCTCTCCGCAGCCATCCTGATCCCTTCCGCCGCTAGATCCTCCTTGGCTTTTGCTAGATCCAGCTTTAACTGCGCCACCTCCGTGTCATGCTGAGCTTAATCCGCTGGGGCGACCGTAGCGGTTAACAGGGCCGTCATCTTGTCTGTGAGATCCATCAGCACCTGAGCTGGCGAGGGCACAGGGCTTCCTGCCCCGGCGTTGGGGTTTTGAACAAGTTGTGCACCAGCCATGAAGATTCCAACCCGGCTCGGTGGCTCAAAGGGGTCCGGAATACTGTCGCCATCGGAACAACCCCTGAGCCTGCCATCTTGAAGTTGATACAACGAGTTTGACTCATCCGTGGACGACTCACCGTCAGAGCAGGCGGCCGTCTCATCACCAGATCCAGATCCTTCGGAGAGCTCTCTATGGACGCATCCCACGAAAGCACGCTTCAAGGTAGGCAAAGTCTGGGCGGGTCGTGTACGTTGAGCCGTCTCGATGAGATCGGCGCCGAAGTCCGGCTCAGGGCCCGGCTCACCAATCTTGCCAATAAAGACATGGATTCCGCCGAAGGGGACCCGGTACCCGTACTCAACTGAGCCGGCGTCGGGGCCCCAAATTGCATCGTCGATGTAGAGCTTGCCGCGATGACTCTTGGTCATCCGGCCTACAGTGTATCCCTTGAGCCCTTCGAAGCTGCCCTTCAAGAACTCAAATCCACCGTGCGCTGGCCCCACGGTGGGCGCCAACTGTCGTAGAATTGTCACGGCAGATGTCCTTGTGTTAGGACTTAGTCGTGGAGCCATCGCAGCTAGGAAGCTTAAAGGGGTTAAACGGGACAAGGAACACGAGGGTTATACTGGTTCGGCCCCTTACGATGAAGGTAAAAGCCTACGTCCAGTTGAGGTGGTATTTCTTAGGGTTTCGATGACCAGGGAGCGAGATACGCTATGCCCGGCTCTCGATCAGATGTTTCTTGCCCTGAACCGCCGCCGGGTCATCCCTTTATATAGAGAGGTTGACACCCGCAGCTCTCAGAGTCCCGGCCGGCTTATAACAGTATCCTGCTCGGACTCTTAACTACTCTTGCCTTACATTACAAGTCATGCCATTACAGCGGTTTACTACTATGGGCCTTAAGTCGCCTGTGGGCTTTTAGACCCTTTATTGACCCGCCATCTTCCTACTTAGTCTTGGGCTTCTTCTGATGAATCCCTCTTTGCGTAACCCGGCCCCTCATGGGCGGCTTACACAAATAGTTATATCCCCAACAAGGTAGGAGCAGAGTCATCCTCATCATCAGCATCAGCGTCGGCGACGAGGCCATTGTCTTCGGTGTTGAAGATGGACTTGGCGACATACGCTGAGGCCAGAGCTAGGCTTGCCACGCCTGAATCGGACTCCTCCTCAGACTCCACCTCCGCCTCCTCAGAAGCAGACTCCTCCTCTGAATCCATCTCCTTGCCATCAAACGCACGAGCCTTGCTTGATAAGCTCTTCTTGTGAGATGAAGACTTTTGATGAAGACTTTGAAGAGGACTTTGAGGATTTCTTCTTCTCCTTGTCATCAGAATCATATTCCTTGCTCTTCTTCTTCTTATTGGTATCATTGTCCCATTGAGAACGCTTAGAGATGTAGTGACCAGGTTTCTTGCATTTGTGGCATGTTCTCTTCTTGTGGTCACGAGTAGAAGCTTCATCATTTCTTGAGCTGGATCTTGAAGACTTTCTGAAACCATTCTTCTTGGAGAACTTCTGGAACTTCTTCATGAGCATAGCTAGCTCCTTTCCAATGTCTTCAGGATCACCAGAACTGCAGTTAGATTCTTCTTCAGATGAGGACACGGCCTTTGCCTTCAAAGCCCTAGTTCGGCCATAGTTGGGGCCATAGATGTCTCTCTTCTCAGATAACTGGAACTTATGTGTGCTAAGCCTCTCAAGTATGTCCTACGGATTGAGATCTTTGAAGTTAGGACGTTCTTCAATCATCAGGGCCAGGGTGTTGAATGAGCTGTCAAGTGATCTCAGTAGCTTCTTGACGATTTCATGCTTGGTGATCTCAGTGGCGCCAAGTGCGCGAAGCTCATTTGTGATATCAGTGAGGCGATCAAACGTCAGCTGGACATTCTCATTGTCGTTTCTCTTGAAGCGGTTGAAGAGGTTACAAAGAACATCAATCAATGAATCTCTCTGAGTTGAGACGCCTTTGTTGACCTTGGAGAGCCAGTCCCAGACTAGCTTCGCAGTTTCCAGTGCACTCACATGGCCGTACTGTCCTTTTGTCAGATGAGCACAGATGATGTTCTTGGCAGTTGAATCCAGTTGAATGAACATGTTAACATCAGCAGCAGTGACACCTTCACCCACCTTGGGAACGCCATTCTTGACGACATACCAGAGGTCGATGTCAAAGCTTCAAGATGCATGCGCATCTTATTCTTCTAGTAGGGGTAATCAGTGCCATCGAAGACAGGGCACGCAGCGGAGACCTTGATTATCCCTGCAGGTGACATAGCTAAACTCCAGGTTGTTAAACCTAATCACATAGAACAAGGGAGCACCTTGCTCTGATACCAATTGAAAGTGCTAGTTAGCAACTAAAGGGGGTGAATAGGCGATTTTTGTGAAAGTCTTCAAAACACGAGGTCTTTGAAGACAAACAGTAGAAATGAACCTATTGATATGCAGCGGAGGGTAGACTACACTACACAAGTCATAGTCAACTATTCAATGAAGTGAAAGCACGAAGACTATCAGCAGTTAGGTAGTATGGATCAGGATGGAAGACAGTATGAAGCCAACAGTAAATAGTCTTCACTCAGTGAAGTCAATCAGATCAGACAAGCAGACAATGACTTCACGAAGACAAACTATAAAGTAAAGGGAAGTGAAGGATAGAACCAGATGCTTGGTGAAGACAAGGATTTGGTAGACCAGTTCCAGTTGCTGTGACAACTGTACATCTGGTTAGGGAGGCTGAGATTTAACTCAGAAGACCGCGTCTTCACCTTATTCCCCTTGAGCTAAGGACACACAGTCCTCGCCCAATCACTCTGGTAAGTCTTCAAGGTAGACTTCCAAACCTTCACAGACTTCATTCACTGGCAATCCACAATGGCTCTTGGATGCTCAGAACACGACGCCTAACCGGCTGGAGGATTCACAGCCCTCAAGTGTAACAAGTCTTCAGGTCACGCGGACAGAAAGACATCAGTGATGCCTAATACTCTTTGGCTATGGGTATCTTGGGCTTTGTCCTCGCAAGGATCTCTCTCTCAAATGCTTCGGAGGTGGGTTGCTCTCAAACGACAAAAGTTGTGCACTAACTCTGAGCAGCCAGCAATTTATGGTGTAGGGGGGTGGCTATTTATAGCCAGGAGGCAACCCGACCTGATTTGTCTCAAATGACCCTGGGTCACTAAGGAACCGACACGTGTCCAATGGCCGGATTTCAAACACACGTGGTAGCTTTACTTGGGCTACAAGAAAAGCTGACTCGTCCAGCTCTGGATAAGATTTGCTCTCATTTTTCTTCACTCGAAGACATAGGATTTGGTTGAGCATCACTTCAGTCACTCTGACTTTGTTTACTTGGACCTCACTTAACAGTACGGTGGTTCCTATGACTCAACAAAGAAGAAAAGGAAACTAAGAAACAACTATGTCTTCGCACTCCATAGTCTTCACATGAATGTCTTCTCATGTCATAATCTTCATCGTGAATGTCTTCACGAACCACCATTGTCTTGAATGTCTTCACACATTTTTAGGGGTCATCTCTGGTAGGTAAACCGAATCAATAAGGGACTACTACCTGTGTTATCCTGCAATTCTCACAAACACATTAGTCCCTCAACCAAGTTTGTCGTCAATACTCCAAAACCAACTAGGGGTGGCACTAGATGCACTTACACTTGGGCTTCTGAACTTGAGGCCTCTGCTCCACATGATAATCATATTGTGGCCCGGGAGCAGTGGGTGGAACCATGATTGGCCATTTGACTATGACAAGCTCACCACCATGATTGAATGCATGTTCCATGGTATGAGGCCTTGGGGGAGGGAGAACATCATTAGAGATATATTGGTGGTACAATGGTGGCAGCATTGTCTTCGGGCTCCACATTGTCTTCATCCATGACAGTGTCATTGGCTTCAGTAGTGTTGTTTGTGGCAGCCTCAGTGTTTTCAACCTCCATCTATTCAACGACTGGAGGGTCGGACACGATCACATTCTCTTCAAGAATGACTGGATCACTGGTAGGGGGTGTG
This sequence comes from Triticum aestivum, assembly GCF_018294505.1. Lineage (NCBI taxonomy): Eukaryota > Viridiplantae > Streptophyta > Magnoliopsida > Poales > Poaceae > Triticum > Triticum aestivum. The sequence continues at coordinate 142,043,206 of NC_057811.1, forward strand.
GCTTCTCTTTCTTCTTCTTGATCTTCTTCTTCGTCTTCGGCGGACGCAGCCGGAATGTCTTCAGCAGTTTTGGCTTCAAACTCAAAGGCAGACGCAGAAGGGGTGGCTTCAGGAAACACTTGACGTGCTACTGAGTTGTTGTGTTGCACTTCCTCTTCTGGAATGCTTGACATGGTGACCTGTGGCCTGAGGCCTTTGCGAAGCCTGCGAAATGCTGGTGACGCCTTTGGGGAGGGAGTGGTCTACTCCATGTAGTTGTCATCATCAAGCACCGGAGTGGTGAATTGAGGTGGTGGAGTTCTTGGTGTCTCATCTTGCATAGGGGTGTCTTGTTGTTATCGCTCAGCCCATGAGTCAACTTGAGCAATTGGCGTCAATGGACGACCAATGCTAATAAGTTCACTGCTCGTGGGAGCAGGCGATGATACCGACGGGGGCTCGAGCTGAGGAAGAACTTCATCATCATGCACATTGTCTTCATGACCAATGTCTTCAGCTGCGTTGGGGTCAACAGCTAGAATCTCTTCACTTTCTGGAGCCTCTGTGGAAGCAGGCTCATGAAGTGAGCCTTGAGATCATGCAACATCTTCTTAAAGATTTGCACATCAGCTACACTGAGCTTGGCCATGTGCTTCCTGAAGTTTGCCTTCTCATAATCAATCTTGTTCTTGAGCTCGAAGATTTTCTAAGCCAAGGCAAGTTCATTAGCAATGGCTCCGTGAAAGGTGAAGCTGATGTCCACTCGCAGTTGCAGGTCATCAATGCTGATGCTTTGGTCCTCAAACCATTCACCGATGAAGTTGTTCAGAATATCAACATGAAAGAGAGAAAGATCTTAGCCTCTTGCTTGTTCTTGATCAACATCTCTAGAGCTTCATCACCAAGACCTTCATCACTGGACAGATCAATGGTGTCCTCCTCATTGCGCAGAACGGCAGCAGGAGTCAGGTCATGCCCTGAAATCTTCTTGGGCTTCTTGGTCTTCTTAGTCTTCTTGGAGACACGAGATAAGTCTTCAGACTGCACATTGGGTTTAGGAGGTGCAGTCTTCAATGGCTTCACAATCGAAGTTGTTGGTGCAGTAGAGGGCTTCAAAGCTTTTGTCTTCTTCTTCTTCTTCTTCTTCTTCTTCTTCTTCTTCTTCTGCTTCGGTGGTGCAAGTGCATCTTAAGAGTCTGCGTCATTAGCAGATTGATCCACCGTGGCCCTCTGAGCAGCAATGTGGGAGAGGAGCCCATCGAAACTATTGAAGGGGCTGATTGAAAGGATCGAGAAGAGTTGTCCAGAGGGGGGTGAATAGACTCTAATCAAGAAAAGTTGCAGTTTTTAATTTCCTTTAGTTGATGTGAATTTTGAGCACAAGTTTAAACATTCACAATACATATCAAGCAAACATGCAAGCATACAAAGAGTATATGAGCAGCGGAAAGTAAAGCATGCAAGTTGTAAGAATGTAAAGAGATGGGATTGGTGTGTGAAAACGCAATTTGGAGACACGGAGATTTTTTATTCGTGGTTCCGATAGGTGGTGCTATCGTACATCCACGTTGATGGAGACTTCAACCCACGAAGGGTAACGGTTGCGCGAGTCCACGGAGGGCTCCACCCACGAAGGGTCCACGAAGAAGCAACCTTGTCTATCCCACCATGGCCGTCGCCCACGAAGGACTTGCCTCACTAGGGTAGATCTTCACGAAGTAAGCGATCTCCTTGCCCTTACAAACTCCTTGGTTCAACTCCACAATCTTGTCGGAGGCTCCCAAGTGACACCTAGCCAATCTAGGAGACACCACTCTCCAAGAAGTAACAAATGGTGTGTTGATGATGAACTCCTTGCTCTTGTGCTTCAAATGATAGTCAACCCAACACTCAACTCTCTCTCATAGGATTGGATTTGGTAGAAAGAAGATTTGAGTGGAAAGCAACTTGGGGAAGGCTAGCGATCAAGATTTATGTGGTTGGAATGGAATATCTTGACCTCAACACAAGTGTAGGTGGTTCTCTCTCAGAAAATATGTATTGGAAGTGCAGGCATGTTCTGATGGGTCTCTCCACGAATGAAGAGTGGGTGGAGGGGTATATATAGCCTCCACACAAAACCTAACCGTTACACACAAATCACCAAACTCGGTGGGACCGATTCAGAGAACTCGGTCGGACCGATTTGGTTCATAATGTGACCGTTAGGCATTTCGGTGGGACCGACTTGATCAACTCGGTGGGACCGATCTGCTAGGGTTAGGGTAAATCGAAAACTCGGTTTGACCGATTACTCAAACTCGATGGGACCGATTTGGGTATAAGTGAAACAGAATGTTGGCCAAGCAAACTCGATGGGGCCGGTTGCAAATCTCGGTGGGACCGAAACTATTGGAACAGACAACAGAGAGTTTGCAAGCCCATCTCGGTGAGACCGAGATCCCATCGGTGAGATCGAACTGATTAGGGTTTCTGGCAGTGGCTATGTCAATTGAACTCGGTGGCTCCGGATAGAAAGAATTAGTGGGGCCGACTTGGACTTTTTGGATTAGGACATATGTGGAAGTGAGAAAGTGGTTGAGGGCTTTGGAGCATATCACTAAGCACTTTGAGCAAGCAAGCCATTAAGCAACACCTCATCCCTTCTTAATAGTATTGGCTTTCCTATGGACTCAATGTGATCTTGGATCACTTAAAATAGAAAATGTAGAGTCCTGAGCTTTGAGCTTGAGCCAATCCTTTGTCCTTAGCATCTTGAAGGGGTTCCACATCCTCTTGTTCATGCCACTCCATTGTTGAACTTATCTGAAACATACTAGGTAGAAGCATTAGTCCAACAAGAGATATGTTGACATTAATTACCAAAATCACCCAAGGAGCACTTGTGCTTTCAATCTCCCCCTTTTTGGTAATTGATGACAACATACATCAAAGCTTTAGATAAAGATATAGAGAGCAACAAGTAAAGCTTTGGAAAGACATGTAACATGCATAGGCTCCCCCTACATGTATGCAATCATATAAATATGAAACATAGGAGCATGTGAATGCATAAGCATGACAGAGTAATCCATGTGTTACATGTATCTTGGCTATATGCATCAGAGCAAATGATGTGAATATAGGAAATGTACCTTCATGCCCATGAGTCCTTCTTGCAAACAGTATGTACATCAGTAAGAAATCCTCATACACATGACTGTGATGCATATACTTACCTTGTGGTCTTGAGTTGGCTTAGGAAGGAATGAATCCTGAGTAAACAAGGTTAGACAACACAGATACACCTACTAGCCAGAGCAAACAAAAGAAACCACAAGAGAACCAAGACTGGGATGACATGTGAGAGTGAGTACTGAGTACCCCATTGGGTATAGACATGTCCCCAAAGGTAAAGATATGCAATAAAATCAGAGATTTCCTCCCCTTAGATGTCTTGCTCCCCCTGAATCTTGCATTGGAATATTGGGAGAAGATAGGGAACAGAAAATCAGAGCAATAGAAAAAAAAACAGAGCTTGAGCTTAATGCAAGCAATCAAATATGAACATGTCTTTCCCCTCTTAAAGACATGTAATTTCGCTCCTCTTGAACACCAAGCATCTGAGGTCTGAGGTTTCTTACACACACTCCCCCTGAGTATCCTCTCCCCCTATAGAAATGATTAAGCATAGAGCTTTGATGTGATCTCTCTCTCTCCCTTTGACATCAGTTTCCAAGAAGGGCGCTTCTGGATTTTGTGTTATTGCAGAAGGGTTTGGTCCTTGAGTCACAAAGCAAGTTGAATGTGATGCTGGTAGAGGACACACTACAAAAAAAATACACTTCCTTGATGATACGTGTTTGTCACAGTAGGTCGCGTTTTTTGTCACGCATGTACATCCATGACGATTTTATGACAGAATCAAGATAGTCATACCTGTGATGTCGTAGAAGTGTTCCATGACATTGCCAAAATTATCATCACGGAAGTGTGCACTTCCATGATGATAAATCGCGCGTCACAGAAGTGCTCTCGTCAAGGGTGACCGACACGTGGCGTCCATCGTAACGGAACGCCGTTAAGCTATCGGGTCAGGTTTTGGATCCGATAACCCGTTAACAGCCCCGACCAATGGGGATTTTGCACGTGTAAAATCATCATTGGCTGGAGGAAACACGTGTCAGCTCATCGTTGGGACAGATGTCATCCACTCATTGGACAGAAGGCGCCTATGATACGTCGACACGTGGCACGGCCCAACAGAGGCCCATTCCTGTGAAAAGGCCGGCCCGTTTGACTTGGTCAAAAGGTGGCGGGCCGGCCCATGGATAGCCTGTTAATGGCCTATTCACATATAGCCCATTTACAGCCCGCTAACCCAAGGCCCGTTACGCCCTATCCGAATTAGGCCCAGTAGCATCATCTGGGCCATCCAATATGATTCGAGCCCGTTTTCACTTCTGGCCCATGTATGGCCCATGACGTCTTTCGGCCCATATGAGGCCCTATGTAACTCTTGGCCTATTAACATCCCGTGGTAAAACTGGCCCGTAATGAACAGTGTATCACTTTACACCCATTAACGGCCCGTGGTGAAACTGGCCCGTAATGAACAATGTATCACTTTATACCCATTAACGGCCCGTTATTCCGTTGGGCCGTTTCCAGCCCATGTTATCTTTTGGCCTTCTTAGAGCCCATTTATTCTTGGGCTCATTTCCAGCATTCGTTTACTTATGGCCCGTTACTGTCATTTTCTGCTTGTGGGCCAAATTCAGCCCGTGGTTACAGTCGGCCCGTTTGTGGTCCGTTAATACGTTGGGCCGTTTTCATAGCGTCATCAAATACGGCCAATTAACGATGGCCCGTTACGGTCGGCCCATGGACGGACGATTCCAACTCTAGCCCGTTTACGGCCATAAGGCGCCCTGTTATTGGCCCGTGTTTGGCCAATCGATCATACGGCCCGTATAAGGCCCATTGATGATACGGCCCGTAGAAGCCCCATTGTTTCTACGGCCCGTAGAAGGCCCATTGTTTCTACGGCCCGTAGAAGGCCTACTGTTTCTATGGCCCGTAGAAGGCCCACTGTTTCTACGGCCCGTAGGAGGCCCAGTGTCACTACAATAAATATTAGCCCATGGTTATTGTGGCCTAGTTTTAAAAAATAGGTTATTGCAGCCACTAGCAAACCACGGAAAAAGAACTGCACTGACTACAAGCAAACAAATAAACAAGACAACAAGGAAATAAATAAGCAAGCAACTTATGCTAGGCTATTACACATATTGCATCCACTGGGCATCAAAGTTCGCCACCAGTGCAAATATAGGGAACAAAGCAGCATATAAACGCCGCAGCAAAACAAGTCCAGAACTGAAACCACTTCAGAAGAGTTCAAGAAACAATATCCTTGGTACCCATAATGCTGGCAAGATGCTTAGCAAGCTAATTAACTTTCTCTTGTTTGGCGCTTAAATCCTCCAGCGCTTGTTGTTGCACAAGAAAGTACGCATCTGAATTCTGCAGGGACTTCCTCAGTCCTTCGGCTTCTTGCCGCAGCACAGCTGACTGATGCCTTTCAGCTTGTAGCTGAGACTGAAGAAGCCGAAGTGATTCAGGCAGCGAGTTCGAAGAGCTTGTGCCAGCGGTACTGGCCAGTAACTCGAACACTACATCAACGCAGGACTGTGGGGTTTTCTCACTGTCTACAAGATCGTTTTTATCACCTTTCTTGGAGACTAACAGGGTTGTCTCACTATCTTGAACCTTATCTGCATTACTTTCTCTACCATTGCATAGTGGGGTGCTCTTCTCCAATATTCTGTGTGCATACTACAAGAGAAACAAGCAAACACATCACAGGTTTAGCTTGTAGTATACGAAACTCATTTTGGTAAACCGGTTCAGTAGTAAGATGGACTGGATAACAGCATGAAACAAACATATATCTATGTACTATGGTCACTGTATTGTCCATATCATTCTAGTTTATGTTCCCTAATCAAGATAGAGACACAGTTCAACTCATATATTTTTAAGACACAGCAGCATAGACAGAATATAAGTGTGAGAAACTACACAGCATTGGCAGCACTTGTAATGTGCATCACATGAGAACATAACTGTTTATACAACTTAAATTGAAATCAACATAGAGCAAGAAGTTAGAACAGCAATCCAGTTAAAGAAATAGGTTTAAAACATACCTGTTGCGCCATTGGAGTTTCAATTGGATCCTTCAAATTCGAAAGTAGTTGGTATGAGTAAATACAGTGATGCAACAACAAAGGAGTATGGACCATAGCTACAGAATCTGACCTGAGAACAGTTGCTCTTCTGCTTTAAACGTGGAGTTTGGGTTAGCTGTGGTGGTCTTCATGCTTTGGGCACTGCATTAGCTTTACAAACTGCTCGTGTGGGGGTACTCTGGGGTGGACATGGTGCTTTGTCAACTATAAGTGGGTTATTATCCGCTGGGGTTGTGGTTAGATGGGTTGTAGTTGGTTCTCTGCCCAACGGTGTAAGTGTGCAATCTGGAAGAGTCTCGATTATGTGTGGTGGGGCTAGTTTGTGGGCCAGTACAACCATGGTTCTATCTGCATCGACGGGTAGCACTGTCTTTTGTGAAGAACGGGTTTTTGCTCCCTTAGATACTGCCATCACCCCCTCCAATTCAAATGCCTGATAAACAAGAAAAGAAATTGAACGTACAGACATTGTATGATAGACAGATGTGGTAATTCACATATATGTTGTCTAACCAAACAGGACAGCGTGACACAATTTCACATATATGATGCCTAACTAAACAGAATAACATGACACAGTTTCAGATATATGATGGATAACTTAACAGGATATAATGGCATAATTCAACATATGATGAGTACCTAAATAGGATGACATGACAAAACTATATGATGTCTTTCTAAAATAGGTTGGGATGAAATAATCCACATACATGTTGTCTAAGTATACAGGATGGCGTGATATAATTGACATAATTGATTCATATACTAAGCAGTTGGCACTCGCATGTATGATCTCTAAACTAAGCAGATAGAATTCAATATTGTGCATATGATGTCTAAACTAAGCAATGCAAGACACCATATGCATCATATGAGAAATATAAACATTGCAACTTAGAGCATACACCTCAGGTGGGATATAGGACTGGTCATCTGTCTCTGAATCCTCCTCTGAGGAGCTCCCTGTAACCATCGAGATATATGCTTCAATAGGTACCGTTGCCTGCTCTGAAGACCTTGTTTTCACTCCAGATTTTTCCATAACCGGCTCAAATGGCTGATACACATGAAGAGTAGTTCAATATACACATATTGTCGACAAATGGAATACGTAATGAAAAAAAGATGGCATGAGATAATTCACATATATGATGCCTGGCTCCATGGCGGTGCATAATTCACATATATGATAACTGGCTAAAAAACATGGCATTGCATAATTCACATATCTGATATAGAAAGCAAACAGGAGGGATTCACACAAAGCATGTCTAATCTAAGCAGATGGCATGGCAATGCAAGACACCATATGCATGATATGAGCAATGTAACCCAGCCAAGTTAGAGCATGCACCTCGGGGGGGATACGACTGGTCATCTCTCTCTGAATCCTCCTCTGAGGATCTATCTGTAACCAGCAAGAAATCTGCATCGACAGGTAGCACTGACTGCTCAGAAGACCTTGTTTTCACTCCAGATTTTCCCATGACCGACTCAAATGGCTGATGCACAGGAAGAGTAGATGAATGTATAAACATTGTTGACAAATGGAATACATTATGGAAAAAATATGGCACAATACAATTCACATATACGATGACTGGCTAAACAGGATGGCATTGCATGATTCACGTATATGATGCCTGGCTAAAGAAGATGGCATTGCATAATTCCCATATACTCCCTCCGTTCCTAAATATTTTAGAGATTTCAAATGGACTACGACATACGGATGTATATAGACATATTTTAGAGTGTAGATTCACTCATTTTGTTCTGTATGTAGTCACTTGTTGAAATCTCTAAAAAGACAAATATTTAGGAATGGTGGGAGTATGATATAGAAACCAAACAGGTGGCATTCACACAAAGCAAATCTAAACTAAGCTGATGACATATAAGACGTATAATGTAAGCAATGCCAGGCGCCATATGCATGATATGACCAACATCAGCATGCCAGGTTAGAGCAAACACCTCAGGTGGTAAACAGGCGTGGTCCGCTCCTTCTGAATCTCCATCTGAACAGTTATCTTCCTCTGGAATACAATCTAGAAATGCAGGAGGGGGCCACTTCGCCCATCATGGAGTGACGTCTGCATGACATTATATTCGCACGCAACGGTCTTCTCTTTTTCTCTACATGTTCAGTACGATTGTGTACAATATCTGACATGCATAATAAAAAAAATAGTTAGATTTTGTAAGGCCTAAGGGGTGCATGCAAAAATCAAGACTGATGGTAACAAACGAGTGGATGGATCCAAAACTAATGATAGCAGGTAGATTATAGCTTCAGTTTAAAAAGATAGACAATGGATCATCTACTGTTTGTTGCCCACCCAACATGGACCACATAGAAGACCCTAGATGAACTAGATAGTAGACAGATACTATTCGTTGTTGGCTCGATATGAGACCCATGGGCAATTCAAAACTCAAGATTGAACGATAAAGTAGCAGGTAATAATAAACGATGTATAACGTAAGCAAACACGAAAGACTGCGACCTCTCTTCCGGAACTGTGTAGTCCTCAGGTTCATCTGCTCAGTCGATGATGGTAATGAAGTTGGCGTGGCTGCCGGCAACGGGGAAGATGATCTGAGGCGGCGAAAGGAAGTCTGCAGGGGGGATCTCTGCTGCAGTGAACGCTTCTGTCGATGGTGCACCTCAGGTGGGGTGGATGACGGCACGGCAGGAGCAGGACATAACACACAGAGTTTTCTTTGATGCCTATTTGAAAATGAAGTAAATCTATAAGGGCTCCTTAGAATTGGAGGATTCTATAAACGCAGGGACAGAAAAAACACAGGAATAGGATAGGAATGCACGTGCAAAACAGAGCATTTGGAAACATAGGATTTCAGTCAACCTGGGTGTTTGGCTCACATGAATTGGAAGAACAGAGGAATGGAGAAACAAAGTGATGCGACGAGTGTACAACCTCTTTGGCATAGCCTTGTGGAACTCAACATCATTGGGTTGGACGTGGAGGATGGTGATGATGCTGGTGTGACTGTCGGAGGCGGGGAAGAAGATCCGAGGCCTCTGGAAACGGCGCCGAGGGTACTGCTCCGCTGTGATGGACGGTTCCGTCGTTGGAGCAGCTCCGCTAAGGTGTACGGCGACGAGGCTGAAGCATGACAAGACAGACAACGTTAATCTGAAGTGGGACCCTAATATCATCTGCAATAGATGATGTAAAATACATCACCAAAAAGTGCTAGATGTAAAACGCATCAGCCGTGCCACGGCCACTCCCACAGATGATGTAAGTACTGTTCACTCTGAACTTAACTGAAGAAAATGAACTTCATAGTCGAAACTGAATTTTAATGTCGAAACTGATTGAACTAGTAACAGAGCATTGCAATAGATGTTTAGGGCGTTCGAGCACTAGTAGCAGAGAAGCAGTGATCTAAATCAGCAGACGCTCGAGCAGGGAACGCACTGGCAGAGAGCAAGTCATGCAGTAGCACCGCGAGCGAGTGCTAAAGCAGCAACTCTTGTAGCTGTCGGAGGTTGTGCAGCAGCAGCAGCAGCGCAAGCGAGTGCAAGAGCAGAGTAGCAGCACGAACGAAAGCAGGAGCAGTGCAGCAGCGCGACCGACAGCAAGAACAGAGCCGCAGCGCGAGCGAGAGCCGGAGCAGCTGCAGCTAGTGCCATTGTGGAAGTCGCCGCCGAGGAAGCAACGACATGGGGGAGAGACGCCGTGGATGATGTGGCCGGCGACGGCGCCGTCGATGGAGACACCCCATGTTTGCTCGATATCGAGCACCGGCACCCCCGTGAGATCGAATAAAAGATATAATGTAGCGGTGAGTGCAGAACCTCCTTGGTGGCGCCGAGTTGGCCTCGGCTTCATCGGAGGAATTGGTGAGGGTGCTGCGGTTCCAGTGGGGCAGGTCAAGACGGCGCTGTGGGGATTGAGGTGGCACGGTAGACGAGGCGAACGTCGGGGCAGCTCCTTGGAGGTGGAGGACGGGGCGGCTGATCCAGCGGGACGACGAGATCGACAACGAATCCTCATCCGGTGTGGTGGATGAGGGACGGCGAGCTGTTGCGGTGGACGACGTAGTCGGGGAAGAGTCTCCGGCTGGGCAGCGGTCGGGAGGCCGACGGAGGAGCGTGGGGTTTCGCGGGTTTTGGCGGCCTCGGTGTACGAATGGGGGCGAAGGGGGAGGGGGGAGCCAAGCTTAGGGACGGGCTTATCCGAAATGTAGGGTAAGTTACCAGCGTACCCCCACCGGTTTTGACACCGCGACGTGGAGCTTCATTTCCGGCTGAGGGGTAGAAGGGGGATTTCGCGTGTCTGGGCTGCGGGGGCGATTTCGGATGAGGAGGGAGTTCTCGCGCGCGTCCAAATTTCGGGATAACAAGGCGCGGCGCGGGTTGAAGAGGCGGGAGTTTCAAAGCAGGTGAGACAAAAGATACTCGAGCTTGAAAATTTCGGGATAACAAGGTGCGGATTCCTTGTTCGGCAGAACAAACTTAACGTGTAAAAAAACAATTCATACAAGACACAACAGAGTCATGTCCCCTTTTACTATATTGCTATAGATGCCATTGAAAAAACAACAAGAAAAATGTAAAAAAAATCGGGAGAACAAGATTACCCTGCACAGTACCAAATCGATCAGCACTTCCCTCAACAACAACAAAAAACAAATCAATTCCCACCAAAGAAAGAGTAATGTCCCTTTTTATATGATTACAGATGCCATGATCTCGAATTTCAATTTTTGAATCCACGTTATGTTGAATTCGAATATATCGTTAGGTGACCTTGCGGTTTATAATTGATGTAGTCGTACATTTTGATCTTCCATCATATATGAACATTTTACTCCACCATGTGAACATATATATTGTCGTCTACCATATGGACTAAATTTGAATCAATTTTCCTTATTTGAATACGATTGTTGTCAAGTTATACAATAATTTAAATATTATCTTGATAACAAAAAAATACATATAGCAGTAATCATATTTCACTATGAACTACATGTACCATACGCTCTCCAATTCAAATATTTGTATTCATTTTATGTTGAATTCAAATCATAGTACATTATTGGTCTAGGTAGCGAGATGTTTGGGATAATCTAAACCCTGTTTTCATACGTATAATTTTTGGCTGAATTGGGACAAGTTTTGGTATAAGCCTCTTGCAAAACCGGAGATTCTCTCAACAAGCCTCGTGGTTTCGAGAGGGAACGTGTCACCTTTGTGTGTGAAACGATATACGCTGCCTCCCCCTGATATTATTTACAGAGGCAACATAGAACTATATGAGCGCCCTGTTAAATTTTGGAATTATTTCGGGTTCATTTGGCCTTTTTATACATTAATTGAGTTTCTGGACTTTTAATGTGCATAATCTAAATATGAATTGCATGCACATGCTTCTGTGCACCAAAGTGGGTTGAAAAATCACATGTGTGTCCTTGGTTGAATTTCTAGGTCCCATGGAAGAAATGTGAATGAAATTCAAACATCTGGGCGTCATGACTCGGCTGAGAACATCGAGAAACTTTGATTTTAAATTCATGTAAATCCAAAACTCGCCTGGAAATCATGAAACTTGGCATGGTGTCATGTCATGGCACTAACATGTTGTGGTAAAAAATTGGGCCGATTTGGAAGCTCGTGGTTCTAAGAGTGAACGTGCCACCTTTGACTGTGAAACGATATACGCTGCCCCCCTTGAGTTTCTTAAGAAAGGCAACATAGAACTACATTAGTGCCCTGTTAAATTTTGGAATTATTCCGGGTTCGTTTGTCATTTTTTATACATTAATTGAGTTTCTGGTCATTTAATCTGCATAAGTCAAATTTGAACTACAAGCACATGCTCTCGTGCACCAAAGTTGGTTGAAAAATCACATTTGTGTCCTCAGGTGAATTTCTAGGTCCCATGCAAGAAATGAGAATAAAATTAAAACATCTGGGCATCGTGGCTCAGCCGAGAACATTGAGAAACTTGGTTTTAAAATTCTTGTAAATCCAAAACACGTCTGAAAATCATGAAACTTGGCATGGATGTCATGTCATGGTACTACCATGTTGTGGTAAAAAAATTGGCCGAATAGGAACAGATTTTGGTATAAGCTTCTTGCAAACCGAAGCTTCTCTCAAGAAGGCTCGTGGTTCTGAGAGGGAATGTGCCACCTTTGAGTGCGAAATGATATACGTTGTCCCCCTTGAGTTTATTTACAAAGGCAGCATAGAACTACATGAGTGCCCTGTTAAATTTTGGAATTATTCCGGCTTCGTTTGGCCTTATTTACACATTAATTGAGTTTTTGGTCATTTAATGTGCATAATACAAATTTGAACTACAAGCACATGCTCCCGTGCACCAAAGTTGGTTGAAAAATCACATTTGTGTCCTCGGGTGAATTTCTACTCCCTCCTTCCATCTATATAGGTCCTAATGCGTTTTTCGAGGCTAACTTTGACCAAACGTTAGAGCAATAATATATGACATGCAACTTACACAAAGCATACCTTCAAATTTGTATGTCAAAGGAGCTTCCAATAATATAATTTTCATAGTATACATCTCATGTGCTATTAATCTTGTCAATAGTCAAAGGCTGTCTTGAAAAACACATTAGGCCCTATATAGATGGAAGGAGGGAGTAGGTTCCATGCAAAAAATGAGAATAAAATTCAAACATCTAGGCATCGTGGCTCGGTCGAGAACATTGACAAACTTGGTTTTAAACATGAAACTTGGCATGGTGTCATGTCATGGTAGTACCATGTTGTGGTAAAAAAAATTGGCCGAATAGGAACAAATTTTGGTATAAGCTTCTTGCAAATCGGAGCTTCTCTCAAGAAGGCTCGTGGTTCTGGGAGGGAATGTGTCACCTTTGTGTGCATAATTCAAATTTGAAATACAAGCACATGTTCCAGTGCACCAAAGTTGGTTGAAAATTCACATGTGTGTCCTCGGGTAAATTTCTAGGTTCCATGCAAGAAATGGGAATGAAATTCAAAATTCTGGGCGTCGTGGCTGGGTTGGAAACATTCAGAAACTTAGTTTTTTAATTCCTGTAAATCCAAAACACGCTTGAAAATAATGAAACTTGGCTTGGTGCCATGACATGGCACCAACATGCTGTGGTAAATTTGCAGTCCGATTTGCGAAGGCGCACACATTAACAATCAACAAAGTCATTTTGGAACAAGTGTTGTCACGTTACAATCGGAAACACAAGTATTATTAAAACCGTGGGCGTTCTACTTACTAGTACCATTTACGTGCCGCCACGCGTCCCCATTTTTTATTAGCTAGGAGGCGCCGTGCAGGGTAGCTATTTGAGTACGAGAGGCGCGCGATCAGACCCCTGCGCGTGCTTATCGGGAGGAGAGCCCTTTGACCTCCATCTGCCGTCCACCTCTCTCCCAAGGTCTCCATTAATGGCGCCCGAGCCTCTGTTTAATGGCGTGGCTATGTCTCACTCGACTGAGATTTAAGAGAGAAAAAAGAAAATCAGAAAGCACGGATCTTGATGTAAGATCCGACGGACCTATATAGCATCTACTGCGACTTATAGCAAGACTGATGAATATATAAGGACGATTAATTTTTTTTTTATCAAAGAAGGGCTTGCCCCTTCCGATTTTCATTACCGAAAACCACCACAATTCACAAGAAGTTCAGCACAACTCTAGCCTAACACGAAGGACTAAAAGCTACCAGATTGAAATCGCAACATCCCAAGAGGCCAACAAAGGCCAAACATCCGCGCTAGAACCCAACATTTCACAACCAACAACACAATCCACATCCTAAACCGATTATTACATCAAAAGAAACCAGGAAACTGAAGGAAGCCCAACAGCAACTAAAAGAACAGCAACGCCAGGGTCGCCACAGCAAGAGTTTTCTTCATTCCAGCCTCGCAACATTGATCTTCCACAGAAAGATAAGGACGATTAATTGTCTTACATAATTAGAAAGATAATTTAAAAAGCCACATGCGGCTATGCCCGAAATACACAAGGGAAAAAGAAGAAGGAAGACAAGGATCTGGCTCGCTGATCTCTACTTTCTTGATGTGTTGCTACAGGCCACGGGAACTAGTCTCCGCGGCGAGCGGCGATGAGCTCTTTTGTGTCCTCAAGACACTGCTTGAGAACATCCACGGATTCCTCCACCAGCCTTTGGCGTTCGTTGCGGAGCATGTCATTCTCGTCCATAAGTTTCTTGACGATGATGCCGGTCCTCTTCAACAAGGCACTGGTCTCCTCCTGATGGTCTGCACTTCGGACGATCTTCTCCCTCAGCAGGTCGCGCTCGGCCCGGGGCCTCTCATTGCCCTCCCTTAGTTGCCGGATGACGCCGGTAGCCTGTTCAAACGAGGCTTTCATGTCGTCCTGCAACCTCGCCCAGCCGGAGATCTGATCCATCTAGCTATGGACGATCACATGCATGCGCCTGTAACAGTCGTCGCCTGCCCGCGAGAAATTTTCCCAGGCCGCCGCGGCGCGGCGGGACATCTCTGCTGCATTCATGGCGCGGCGGGACATCTCTACTGCTTCCGCGGCGCGGCCGAACCAGTCTGCTGCATCGACGGCGCGGCGGGACCTCCATGCTGCTTCAGCGGCACGGCGGGACCTCTGTGCTGCTACTGCCGCGCGGCGGGACATGTCGGCTGCTCTGTCAGCGAGGCGGGACATCTCTCGTGCTTCCGCTTCCATGCTCACCTCTCCCTGGTGGCAATCTCTCGACCCAGAACTCACGCTGGCCATGGCAGACGCAAGGGAAGGATGATGAATGACTTGTTTGTTTTTGTGGATGAGGAGTTGAGGAGGAATGTGCAGTCATCTTGGCATACTAGTATTTATAACCGAGTACTAATACGCTCCTAAGTGGGAAACGGTTTAGGTTGTGATCGGTGTGAACAGGTTTGCAATTCATAGCGTGGTACTAATACGCTCCTAAGTGGGAAACCGTTTAGATTGTGATCGGTGTGAACAGGTTTGCAATTCAATATAGCGTGGAGTAATTTGGAATGTGACGAGACGCAAGCTCAAAATTTATTGACGGTTCTAGTTTCGAAGTGCGGCACTATTCCCGGATGGAGTACTTCTTTTTCTACTCCCTCCTTTCCGGTTTTATAGGGCTTATCTCAAAATTTTAGTTTTTCCATTTTATAAGGCTCAATTTGGTTGTTCCCCAACACATGTTCAGATTCCAAGGTGCATTAAATCATTGCATGCAAGTATTAAGAGAAAATTGACCAATGCATGTACTTTATGCATGCATGCATTGCAATTAATGCATTGATAAACATAATTTTTTGAGAAAAACAAGAGCATTAATTAGGTGCTTTTGCAAACTACAAAAAATATTCCACCACTCACCATCTTGGTTGGTGAGATTTTTGAATTAAGCCCTATAAACCGGAAAGGAGGGAGTACTGCTGTGTACGTGCAATAACTGGCACCGTCGTATACATATCTTACGGTTAATAGGGCGTTCAACAGGAATAGCCACGTGGCGAGCTCTAGGCTAGTCTTTTTTTATATGCATTAAACCTATCTCTCGGTACTTCTCGCACGCACCATCATGCCACCCACAAAAACTTGTACTCTGAGTTTAGTAGTACGTTATACATGAAGAGAAGAGGTGCACACATGCACTCGTCCTCTCACACACGCGTCTGTTTTTTCACGAAAAGGAGGATGATGACCCCGACCTCTGCATCTGGGAGTCACACACGCATCTGTAGCTACGAATTGTAGTGTTCTCAACCATCCGATTGGCTCTATCATGGATGTACCTATATACTAAAACATGTCTAGATACGTCTATATTTTGACAAATGGAAGGCATGTATTGTGGAACGGAGTAAGTGCTTGTCATCAAAATGGATAAAAAGGGACGTATCTGGAACTAAAATACGTCTACATACATCTCCTTTTATCCATTTTGATGAGAAGTAGTACTTCTTACCCAAAGGAACTTTATATCCAACAGACACAAAATATCCGTTCGACTGTTGAAAATTACTGATCTGATGTCGAAGTAATTGCTGCATCGCCACCAAAACCCACCATTTCTTAAGCTAAAGTAGACCAAGGTAATCCCTATATTATCATATTCCTAAGATAAACAGAAGGCACTGTAGAAACATTTCGGACGTGAACTTGTCAATCTGAATGTGGAGGGAGATAAGCTTAGCCCCGGCCAGTAGCTTGGGCGGAACTGTCAAGAAGGTCAGCTCCTGCACGTCGACGTCGCCGGGATCCTTGCTGCTTGTCACCTCCATTTCCACCTTGACGGCGTCGGTCGTGCCTTTGGGCTCCCCCGGCGGGCCGTTCGCCCACAGCTTGGCCACATAGTGCGGCAGTGGGGATGCCCCCACTCTGATGCAGACGACCGACACGGCGATAGGCGCGCCGATGTCGAGCACGCTGCCGACCAAGAAAAACACACGGCGGTCCTCCTCCGCGAACAGCAAGAGTCGTGGCTCCGACAGTGGCACTTGCAGCTGGAGCACCTTGCCGTACTGGATCATGTGCACGGGCATGGGATGCGCGGTGCTGATGTGGTGGTAGAGCGCCGGCGGCGGGCCTTCGCAGCCGCAGACGGGCATGGGGAATTTGCAGGGTGCGAGCGGACACACGCTCTGGTGATCGGCGAGCTTGTGGTAAGTGATGTAGAGCCCACAGCCTTCGTGCGGGCACTCCACCCTCACTGACGAAAGGACGGAGTACACCGCCGTGTTCCGCACGTCGAAGCCACCGCCGCGCTCGCACTTCTGGCACTGCCGCTGGTTCCCGGGGCGCTCGACGCGGCAGTCCGCGCAGGCCAGGTGCCCTCCCTTGCACTGTAGAAATCAATCGAAGAGCACATCAATCAAGAAACCTGCACCTTGCTCAATCAGTCGAACGGACGAGGTGTATTCGAACCTCATACACTGGAGGCGTCAAGGGGTGGAGGCACAAGGGGCAGTGGAGCACGGTGAGGTCCATCGAGACCTTAGAGAGCTCCATCGTTGGGTCCTGTTTGGTCTGCATGATCTCGCCCTCCTCGTGCACAACCATCTCTCAACTTGGGCCGGGGTATTACAAAGCTTTACCGTCACATATTTTATACTACTTCAAGGTGCATTAAATCAACACATGCAAGTATCAAAAGGAGAGTCACGGCATGCATGCATGCGTTGTAATTAATGCATTGGTAAACTATCGAGTGCAGTGCTTTGATGTGTCGTGTCAACTCATACATCAACGAGAAGTTTGATTATCCTCTCCCTCGCGGACTTAACTGCACCTGCCTTTGGCTGTATGACAGGTTGGCCACACACCTGTCAGGCCCACCTGTCATACACGCAAAGGCAGGAGCGTCCCTCCCTCGCCCATGAGCGTGGTGGCTGGCAAGACTAGGAGAAGCTTTCGCTACACGCTCTCCCTCCCGCATGCGGTGGACATGCAGCAGTTCAATCGGTGTCAGATGGCCAGAAGCGTACTGTAGTACTCCTCCAGTGCAGTAGTACTCCATCATTGTTCGACTTCCCGAAGAGGCGAAGAGCCAAGCACAGCCCGGACGCTCGTGTGGCAGTTTCATGTGTAGAGTAGTCTAGGATAGCGTGTACCGTGCCTGTAAGCTTAAAATCGTTGGGGTCGGCTCCATGTTATGTGGCTGTCTCGAAGTTTTTTCTAAAAAATTAAAATAGTCTTCTAGCCCTACCTGACACCCTGGTGATTGTAGTTTGCACGCTCATCTGGTCAAGAAAGGAATATATATTTTAATTTGTTTTTTTTCGAAAAGGGGGGACTCCCTGGCCTCTACATCACAACGATGCATACGACCACATATATTTTAATTTGTGGTGGGTATATGTTAGAGGTTGCAGCAAATATATTGTACACTGCGGGTCTTTCAGCCAAGTTTAGAGGCAAGCATGTGGGCCTAGTGCTATGATGTGTCGCGTCAACTCGTACAACGAGGAGAAGCTTGATTTTACTACACGCCTTCTCCCTCACCCATGCGCGCGGTTGCTCGCAAACAAGGACAGGCTTTTGCTTACTAGTACTTCTACAACAAGCTATCCGTCCCGCTCGCGGTGGACGGACATGCAGCAGTGGATTCGACACTATAGAAGCAGTAGTAGTAACATCATTGTTTGTCTTCTCGAAGAGGCGAAGAGCCAAGCGCAAACCGAACGTTGCAGTTGCGAACATTGGAGCACGCATATAGCCAGGCTCTTGCATGAGACAAAATTGCTATGTGAGCCCACTATTGTACTAGTACGTACAACTACTTGCTAGTATAGCCCTGTAAACCAGAAAGGAGTATTTGCCCTTCTAGAGATTTCAACAAGTGACTAGACTACACCGAGACGGAGTACATATGGAGCAAAATGAGTGAATCTGCACCGTAAATAAATACGTACTAGTTCTATCGTTTTCCTCTCTGAGGTGCACAATATTGAGTATACTGACTAGTCTCTTTTTGACATGCATTTATGTTTTTTTACACAGTACAGACGCAAGCGCTCGTATACACGCGCATACACTCACCCCTATGAACGCACACACGCACGGCACTATCATCTTGAAATTTACGAAGTCACCATAGGCACCTCGTCGTCGACGGGTCCATAGGTGCTTGAATGCCAAGGAGGGAGAGGGTAGCGGTTCCCGAGACGTTGAACGGTCAATGATGCATCCTCAATTACATGCAGAGGGAATTAATTGGAGAAGCATAATAGAGCCAGCACGATGTGAATGCAACAGAGTTTGGACTCTCATATAATAAAGGCACCCCACCAGTCCAATCCATCTACTCCCAAGTCTATGCGCAACACTGCTCACTCCAATCCAAGACCAAGTGACCAGAAGCCACAAGCACCTATGGAGGCGATGGACGCGAGCGGCAGTCGGCTGTGCCAAATCATCCAAGGCGCCGGCCTGCGGCCCCGCACCGCCCAGCGGGGCCGCCCAGCGTTTCCAGACGGTGCTGGCGACCGCAGGCATCGTAGCCCTCGCCGACGCTGGCTTCGCCTCTCGCATGGACGACATGATGGTCAACTCCATCCGCAAGTTCACCGCCGTCAAGAAGCGCGCGGACGACCTTGCGGTACTGCTCCAGCCCGCGCGCCCAGGCTCCTCATTGCCTGCCACCCTCATCGGCCTCCATGGTGACGAACTCTTTCAAGCCCTAGTGGCCCTGCAGGTGCCGGAGGTCGCGACGAAGAATGTGCACCTCGAGGCCGCGCTCGCCGCGCAGCGCCTCGCCATGCGAGAAACCATCGACCTGCACATCCACGTCTACGAGGAAATTGTCTACATAGGCCACTACAAGGCAAGCGAGGACAGAAAGACGTTGGCCTTCTTCCAGCGGCTGGAATCTTTGGATGCCATTGTTCAGAAGCACGTCGACCTGGCCACGAAAGCCGCTGCTACTTAGGCGCCGTTCGGTGGGCCGGCGCCCTGAGTCGAGGAGGTGGACGTCATCGATGGATGCATCTCTTCTTGCCTCCTGTAACCAGCACTGCATCGCCTCGTGGCCTTAATGTTTTATTAGTATAGTACTCCCTCCGTTCCCAAATATAAGTCTTTCTAAAGATTCCAGCAAGTGACTACTACATATGGAGCAAAATGAGTGAATCTACACTCTAAACTATGTCTACATACATCTGTATGTTGTATTCCATTTGAAATAGTATCTAAAAAGGCCTATATTTATGAACGGAGGGAGTATATGGCATTTTTATTCCAGTCGTAACGTTTTCACTGTGAGGTGGGGCCGCAGTTGAGCAAACCCACCCCGCCCACCGGGCGTCGGCCGAGTTTAGAATTACTAGAAGAGAGAAACGAGGGAGGAGAGCTAGCTGTAGCACGGACGCTGTTGTCAGATGGGACTCGTGTTTATAGAATAGGAGTACTGAGCACTCGTGCCTCTTTTTTTTTAGGGGAAAATTAGTCGTATGTCTAGTACCACTAGTTGGGTGCGTGCGACCTATAGCTGTCATCACTTTAGGTCTCCTTTTCGAACTGCGGCTATGCTTCACAGTACATATTATTTCACGCATTTATCCTCCTATATGTACTCCTAGGCTATTTCCACGTGCTCCCATTCGCCGACATGTGGGACATAGAGCATCTGGGTCGTAGTGCATGCACGACTCGGAGCATATGCCGGGGTACTTTACATTTCAGACCTCACGAATTACATGCAAACCCCCCCCCCCCGCAGAAGATAAATAAATGAATGAATTACTACATGAAACCGGATTATTTTCATGGAAACCGGAGCACGTTCATTAAATTTTGGACATAACACATTTATAAAAAATGACCGGACCGAAACCAGTCTAAGGGCCTCTTTGATTTTTCCCGCAAAAAAAGGGCCTCTTTGATTCGCAGGATACTGAAAACACAGGAATGGGGAAATTATGATGGCGATGAACCGAGACGAGGAGAACTCTAACTCAGTTAGAGGTTAGAGTTAGATTCTAACCCTGAACTAACTCTAAACCAAAGAGGTGTATGGATGGCAGGGTTAGATTGACAATAAATGCTCTTTCTCAATCATTTGACTACTTTGGACCCTATTTCCTGCCGGATTTGGAGGGTGCTTGGATATGTTTTAGTTCCATGACTAAAAGTAGTGGGACTAAAACTTGCTAGCCTCACCCATGCTTGGATCCAAATACTAAAGAGACTAAAATCAAGTTAATGAGCATTTATTATCCTCCAAACCCTCCAATCTAGAACTCGCCTGTTTTAAAGGAGAGGAATTACATGAGGAGACAGAGAACTAATCCACATTTTAGTAGGGGTACCCCTGACTAAAAAAATTTAGTCTCAAGACTAGTTTTAGCCCCTCTTTAGTCAGGGGTGCTTGGAACTTTAGCCTCTTAAAGAGACTATTTTTAGTCAGACTAAAATAAGTCCCTTGGATCCAAGCACCCTCTTGGTGTGGCCGGCTCTTCTGTGGCCTCCTCCCGCTCATAATTGACATAAACGAACCATCTATACAAATCAAGCATGCAAAACATGATAATTTTTACTTTGTCCATACAAATGAGATATCCCATTTAAACATACAAGTCGTCAATCAAGCTTCACAAAATAAAAAAACACTTCATGAAACAAAGAATGAGCTAACTCATCACGGAAGTCATTCACGATAGGGAGGGAGCCCGGAGCCCCTCACGCACCAAAGGAGGAGCTCGCCATCGTCGCTCTGGAGGAAGGCTCTGTAGAGCCCAAGCCCCGGGAACCCCTCTGACGCCGGCCCTTGCGAGTTGAGGTCGACACCGGCATGGGTAGCAGGGCCGCTTGCCGCCGACTGGGAACTTAATCTTTGGGCCTCTAGAAATAATGCAAGCCTGTAACTAAAATACCTAGAAAGGTGAACTGAATCTTTGGGCCTCTAGAAATAATGCAAGCCTGAAACTGAAATACCTAGAAAGGTGAACTGAATCTTTGGGCCTCTAGAAATAATGCAAGCCTGAAAGTGAAATACCTAGAAAGGTGAACTGAATCTTTGGGCCTCTAGAAATAATGCAAGCCTGAAACTAAAATACCTAGAAAGGTGAACTGAATCTTTGGGCCTCTAGAAATAATGCAAGCCTGAAATTGAAATACCTAGAAAGGTGAAGTGAATCTTTGGGCCTCTAGAAATAATGCAAGCCTGAAATTGAAATATCTAGAAAGGTGACCTGAATCTTTGGGCCCCTAGAAAGATTTATTACCTCCTCAACCAGCATCAAACAATTCCATGCGTGCACCACAAATCTATACCAAGTTTGATCAGGATCTACTTTTCCAAATCAGAAATAGCGCTAGAGCAAGCAAGATCAATGATATGGCCGTGAGACAGAGAAGGAACGAACAAACTCACCCCTCTCACGACCTCCCTGATAGATGCGCCGCCGCCGCGCACGACAGAGGGAGAAAAATGACTCGTGAAGGGGGAGCGGGGCGACCTTCAAAGGCCGGAGGGAGAGGGCGGCCGGAATAGGGCGGCGGAGGCCGGAAGGAGAGGGCGGCCGGAGGAGAGAGAGGGCAAGCGGCTCTATGGGGAACAGAGAGGAGTCATGCGAGAGGGGGGAGCGATCTGGTGCGGGCAGGGGAGATTTTTTTAGTTCTCTTTTAGTGGGCCCGAGGATAACTAACCCAATTAGAACCTCTCCACCGGGCTAGTTTTTTTAGCTGGGTTAGAGCAAACTAGCTCAAACTAACCCCTCTTGTTTCAATAATTTGAGGCTATTTCAACCCAAACTAGCTCTAACTCAGGGATCCAAACAAAGAGGAGTGTTACTGTACATGCTACAGTGTGGACCGTAGCACATTGTTTTTTATGGCCATATCACCACATTGTTTTCTACTGCTGGTTCACTGGGCTACCATGGTTCGCACTGCTGGTTCACTGGGCTGCCGTGGTTCGCACTCCTCCGACCTGAGTAGTACTGTAGTATAGTACTAGTATATACCGCATCATTCTTTGCTCCTTCTTACTGCTCCGACATGTGGGAGAGCCAGCATCCGGGTCGACGTGTCATGCACCAGATTAGAGCGCGGAACGGAAGGGGGGCATCACCCCGGTCGGAGCGCCAGTAATTCATGACTATAGTGAGTGGTCATATCACAAGTCTTTCCAGCAGTAACGCACCGTCAAATCACACAGCCCCACTCGCTCACCTTCCTCGCCTCTCTGTCAAACCGCCTACCCGAAAACTGCCGCGCGTATTGCCCGGGAAAAGCCCCGCCCTCAACTTTTAACTACGCGAAAATAGTTCGAGCTTGTTCGTTCTATATAAATACAGTACTTACTATATGTTTATTCACCCATGGGGTTGTTCAATGAATGGAGGGGCGGGGAGCACAAGTGAACACTACTGTAGTACTACTAGTAATAAGTAGGAGTCGTACAGTAGTCACCTTAAATAGAGAGTTTCTTTTCTTTAATGCCACGTACACAAATTGAAACGCTTGTTGTGGAGAGAAAAAAGATAATCACTCCACTATATATGGACGCAGGGGCCTGAGCGCTAGCTTTACTAGGGTTGCTCTCTTCATTCTCTCATCCTCTCCAGATATAAACAAGACAGCGGTAGCGACATTTTCTCTCTACTCACCGCTGGTCACAGATCCGGCCGGATCCCTTCAGCCGGTGTGTGTAGAGTACTAAAAGTTGCATCATTCACGCGGTCATCACCGCCGAGGGAGGAAACCCACAGCTGCCGGAGGGGCCCGATCCTCTGCCCGTGCCGTTCTCTCCGACACAGCGCCGGCTCGGGAGGTCCTCCGACCCTTCTTCCTCCCTGCCGTATTGTCCGCAGATCCGACCTGCCGCCGCCGACATCCCGGCGACCCTCAGGTATAAGTTCTTCGAAAGCGGCCTTGCTCTACTGCCCCAGCTCCCCACGTGTCTGCATGTGCATCTTTTTCTACTCCCATCAGCTCTTCCAAAGCCACCTAAATTTTTAGTATTATTAGAGGTAAAGCTACTTCATGCATTCGAATCTAGGGCTTTGTTCAAACAACGAAGAAAGGGGGGAAAGTTGTAGCATGAATCTAGGACTTGATTCAAAGAGGAAATAATATGGTGAAAGTAGTAGAGACGGGATACCCAACCGGTCTCTTGGTTGAAAAGGGAAATAATGGGAAAACGCAGTACAAACTGGATAAGGAACAGATCTATTATTGGTTGAAAAAGGGATAGAAAGTGGCGGCTGGTGGACAAGTCAACAGAGTATGTCCAGGATTAGATTTTCTGCCATCACATAGTAAAAGGTCTCCAGGATTAGATTTGCTGCCCTCACATAGTAAAAGGTCTCAAGATTAGATTTGCTGCCCTCACATAGTAAGAGGTCTCAGGATTAGATTTGCTGCCCTCACATAGTAAAAGGTCTCCAGGATTAGATTTGCTGCCCTCACATAGTAAAAGGTCTCCAGGATTAGATTTGCTGCCCTCACATAGTACAAGGTCTCCAGGATTAGGTTTGCTGCCCTCACATAGCATGAACAAACTCGGCATCACCACTTTATGCCTCCTTGTAGGTACATTGTGCTGATGCGTCCACTGTCGCATGTCCTTATACCAACCTTTTGCTGTTGTTAATGTAAGGGCGCATGTAAAATGAAGCGATCACACTGTTACCTTAGGGACATGTCTAACCAGTGTTATTGTTAATCTAATGCCTCCAGTGATAAGATGCAATTAAACTGTGTTACAAATAGCACTCCTGCTGTTTTCCCCAGTATGATAAGTAAGTTCCTCCTTTACGCTGCTGAGTGTCCTGGTGTCCCCACGGTCCCATGCCCTTAAACCAACTCTTTAGCTGCTGTTGATTTACTGTGTCTGGTAAACAAGCAATGCCACCATTAAA
Organism: Triticum aestivum; assembly: GCF_018294505.1. Taxonomy (NCBI): domain Eukaryota; kingdom Viridiplantae; phylum Streptophyta; class Magnoliopsida; order Poales; family Poaceae; genus Triticum; species Triticum aestivum. The sequence goes on from NC_057811.1 coordinate 142,067,790, forward strand.
GTAATCCCATATTTGAGGAATCTCATTGTTGATCGTAATGCTTCTGGTAACATGAAGCATTGCTGACGTTTTAAAATTTCTACTGTCTTGCATGATTGCCATGAACATAATTAAGATGCTTCTTTTCATTTTGTATATGTTTCGTATATTCTTATTGACCAGCAACTTTTTACTTTCTATCTTTTTGTGCAGATAGGGATATCCATTTCACCATGTTGCTATCGTGACCTTTTGGCGAACTGCACAAAACACTTTTTTTTGGAACCAGTGTCTTGTGCAGTTCAACTAAAATGTCACGTGGGCAACATCTCACAATTTTGGTGGCACTGCACAAAATGGTGATTGCAGTTTCCAAAATCTCCGTCAAGTTCTGCTGGTAATCTCGTGCAACATTTTATTAGCCTTTGCAAGATGGAGCCGTCACTGTCACCACAATGGCACTTTATTTTAGTGGAACTGCACAAAAGGATAAGAAAATTATAGTTGCACCTTACATGAGCCGGACAGCCAACCTTAATGTTCCTCAATTTTAGTGCAACTACTAAAGAAGAACCTGCCAGCTCACAAGAGCAAGTACTTCTTGCTAGCTGAATGATGCAATCTTTGCTTCATTTCAGGTGAACTGCAGAAAAAGGCGCATGAATTGAATCATGGAACTCCACGCAGACCTCATCCAAGTAGAGCTGGAGGTTGAGTTCAAGGAGGCCGCTATTAAAGTGAAATCATGCTCTCCTGTCTCCTTGTTTGTGATGTGCAAACATGCTGTGCAAACAGGAATACTCAATTACAGATGTTGTGACGGTCAAGAGCATTCGCCAAGTTCTTCGATTGTATGACATGGCTAGCCAAGATGGATTTAATCCCGATATTACTTTATCAAAAGGCTCTAATGGGTTGGTTCTGAATCTTGCAAGCTGGGAATCAGTGAGATGTGTAGGCATCTTTGTTGTACTTATTATTTGAATCTTATTTGTTGGTTCTGAATCTTGCAAGCAAGGAATCAATGAGATTTGTAGGCATCTTTGTTGTACTTATTATTTGGATCTTATTTGTTGGTTCTGAATCTTGCAAGCTGGGAATCAATGAGATGTGCAGGCATCTTTGTTGTACTTATTATTTGGATCTTATTTGTTGGTTCTGAATCTTGCAAGCTGGGAAACACGGCATGATGATGCAGAGGACAACAACCATAACAAATAGTTCAAACTTGGTAGTATTATCTTTGTGAAAGTGCGACAAATGTGCTGATCGTGTGCGTCCTGAGAATAATAATTCTAATTGTTGTGCATGTTGATCCTGTGGCACTGATAGAACGAGCGAATGCATTACTTGTTTTTAGTATAAATTTCTATTAAAGCTAATTAAATTTAAGTAAAGTGACCACTAACTCCTGTTATGACAGTACCAATACAGACCCGCTCGTGACCCAACGTGTGGCCGAGGGTGCATCTTCTGCCGGGCGTGCAGCGCACGAGGAAGGGGTAGTAACTGTTGTCGCCTGTACACACTCAGCTTACTGTTGAATCCAGTTCCCCAAGAGCTGAAAAACGAACTGCTGCCGCCGCCTACACACTCGTTCACTCGAAGAGACTCCAATGGCGATCCGAGGGGTGAGCCTGTTGGATATGGACTTCATCAAGGAGTTCCCCTTTGACTTTGCCGTTCAGTCCTATGGCTGCACCAAGTTGAATGTGATGTACACCAACGATACGGACTCGGTGAAGCTCTGCCTTGCCTCAGTCCTATGGCTGCACCAGGTTCTGGAGCATTCGCCCGTTTCATTAGCAGCGCCGACTGCACCTTCGCTACGGTGGAGAGAAGGAAGAACACGACGATTCGGCCATCTGGTGCAACAAGCTTGTCGACATCTAGAAGCAATACAAGATCATCGGCAACGGGCAGGAGAAGGACTCCGTGGTTGACCTCGCTGAGAGCATCATTGACCCCTGATACGCCAACATGAAAGAAGACGACCTGAACACGTGGGAGGTACCTCTGAATCTAGCCTACATAACCTACGCGGCCAAGGACGCATACGCATGCTATGATATGTACAGGCAGATCTTGGACATGAGGGCGTGTCTGCTTCCCATAACCGACGAGTACACGGACAGCCGCAGCGTCATGATCAAGTGTGCCAGGAAGGTCTAGATGTTGTACTTTATCTGTTTATAAGCACCTTTATCATCTGAGTGTTTCATGCATTACCCTATGTGTCGTAATTATATGTTTTGTCCGAAATATTTCTTTTAAGAACCCATTAACCTGATTGCTTTTTTTAGTGGCTATTTGCTTATGTATGTAAACTAGTTCACTTGTCCATAAAAAAACTAGTTCACTCGGCTGCCGTGCTTTGAATCTCCTTCCTCCCAACATATTCCCCTCCTCAGGTGGACCCAGCAGGTCTCTGAATTTTCTCCCACTTTCTTTTTCGATGTAAACTGAGTTTTCTCCCAGTACTTTCCCCTAGAACCAACTCAACTGTCCCACGTCTAGCCTAAAAAATAATAATACCCCACGTACTATTAACTCATCAAATTAAAATGATATTTTATTTTGTAAGTTGAAAGTTCTTACAAAATAACAATAATAATTGTTTATATATAACTTGGCAAGTTAACTCCTAATGATTGCGTACATAAGCTTGCAAAGATTTTACTGACGTGCAATCATGTGTTTATGTTTTTATAACATCTCTCCGTCTAGCCCAACATGATATTTTCACCCAGCCCAGCAAGTCTGCGGATTTCGAGAAAAATGCAAATGGGATTTAAATGGGCTGCATAGATGCTACATCATTGTTTCACCCAGCCCACCAAATGGACTAAAAAGCAAATGGATTGGCTGACATGTGGGCCAGTAGGTCGAAGCCTAAGAAGGCATTGGATTTACATCCAACGGCCGGCATTCTTCTTCAATCTCTCGTCTTCTTCCCCCAGCGCAGCCGGAACCACCTGCTCCAGCCTTCGGCGTCCAGCGGCGTTGTTTTGCGCTCCTCAGCGAAACGCTACCCCGCCGACGGCCAGGCCATCCCTCCACTCCGCACCTCCTGTTACTCTGTGCCGAGTGTAGGCCCACCCCGCACCCGAACCAGTCAAGTTTCCCACTCCTCTCCGTCTGCGACTCCACTGCCGCGTCTTCCCCATCTCCGGGTCGTTCCAGTCTGGGGCCTCGCCGTCGTCCACCGCCTCGGTGCGCTCGGCGCGGCGTGGTCAACATACAAGAGTCGTCGGAAGAGCACTGTACGTGGAGAGCCTGACGGCTGGGACCCACGAGGTCCATGGTCGCACGCAAGGAAAGTTCCTCCTTATTACGCACTGTACATGCACTGTACGTGGGAAGGGCTTCTGTATTTCGCGAAAAAAACGTTCCCCCCGCTGACAGGTCAGACCCACCAGCTATATCTTCGCACGCAAGGAAGTGCCTCCTTATTACGCACCAAAAAATGAATACCCCCTGCTAGCTGGGACCCACCATAGTGGGTGGCTGACTTGTGGGCCTACTAAGTTGACGAGGACCGAGGGCTTTCTCAACTTAGTCAATATGAACGATTCTAGCTCCAGTGACCGTACGATGTTCATCCAACGGCCATAGTGCTTCTTCAACCTCTGGTCTTCTTGCTCCAGCCGCCCAAAGCAGCGCCGGTCGTGTCGCGTGCTCCTGCCTCTCGTGGCCGGCTGTGATGCCGCGGAGGCCTCACCGCCCCCTACTACTCCCACCGCTGGCCCAGGGTATCCCTCTACTCACCCACACCCCCTGTTATTCTGCGGCGACGGCAGCCTCACGCCGCAGCCGAACCAGTGAACCCTCGTACTCCTCTCCGCGTGGGCATCCACTGCCGCGTCTTCCGCGGCTCCGTGTCGTCCCCTTCCTAGGCCTCACCGTCGTCCACCGCCTTGGTGCTCTCGGCGCGGCGTGGTCAATGTGGTCAACGACCGACTTCCATCGGAAGAGTACTGTACGTGGAGAGGCTAACAGCTGGGTCCACGGCCACAGCCCAGTTTTTTGTGATTTGCCAAGTAAGTCGCTTTGTCAGGCCTGTTGGGCTGCAAATCTTTCAAGACGAGGAGAGCTTCATTCGGCTGGCCGAGAAAATGGCCTATCAATAATGAGAAATGGGCTGTACATTTTTAAAACACATCAAACCGGCAATTAGTTTCAAATATCTTGTTTTCATTTCGAGATTTCAAATTACATTAATTTTTATGCGTGGAGAATTTGTTGGATTTTATATTGATATACATTTTTTTTAAATTAGTTTGAATGTGAGTCGAAATTTCGGGATTAAAAACAGTTCGGACCGCACCGAAATATGCAAAATTTCATATAATTTTTTAACCGTGGCCACAATATGGGCTGTAATGCTAACAGAAAGAATATGGGCTCCAAAAAAAACCTTAAGAATTAGCAAATGGGCTGTAAATTATTAGAAATAATGGCAGATGTGTTGTATGCTGTTTTCCACAGATTTGAGGCTTTCCTAAAAAAAGGTTGACGCACAAGCAGTGACTGTTGGATGTCCATCCAACGGCCGTCGTGCTTCTTCAATCTCTGCTCTTCCTGCTCCAGCCGCTCAAACAAGCACCGGCGGGACTGCCTGCTCCCTCCTCCCCGCGGTCGGCTGTGCTGCCGCGCAGGCCTCACCGCCCCACCGTACTCCCATCGCTGGCCTAGCCATCCCTCTACTCACCCACACCTGCTGTTATTCTTCGGCGACGGCAGAAGAACCAGTAAACCCTCGTACAGTCGTACTCCCCTCCGCGTGGGAAACAATTGCCGAGTATTCCCTGCCTCCGTGTCGTTCCCTTCCTAGGCCTCGCCGTCGTCCACCACCCTGGTGCTCTCGGTGCGGCCTGGTCAACGTGGTCAACGACCGACATGCATCTGAAGTGGACTATACGTGGAGAGGCCGACAGCTGGGTCCACGGTTGCACGCAAGGAAATGCCTCCTTATTACGCGCAAAATAATGATTCCTCCACCTGACATCAGGGACCCACCGAAAGGGCCTCTGTATTTCATGAAAAAAACGTTATCGCCGCTGACAGCTCGGACCCACCAGCTATATCTTCGCATGCAAGGAAGTGCCTCCTTATTATGCACAAAAAAATGAATACTCCCCCTGTTAGCTGGGACCCAGTATAGTGGCAGGCTGACTTGTGGGCCTACTAAGTTGACGGGGACGGAAGGCTTTGTCAACTTAGTCAATATGCACGATTCTAGCTCCAGTGACCGTACGATGTCAATCCAACGGCTGTAGTGCTTCTTCAACCTCTGGTCTTCTTGCTCCAGCCGCCCAAACCAGCGCCGGTCGTGCCTCGTGCTCCTGCCTCCTGTGGCCGGCTGCGATGCGGCGGAGGCCTCACCGCCCCCTACTACTCCCACCGCTGGCCAGGCCATCCCTCTACTCACCCACACCCCCTGATATTCTGCGGCGACGGCAGCCTCACATCGCAGTGAACCAGTGAACCCTCGTACTCCTCTACGCGTGGGCATCCACTGCCGTGTCTTCCCCGGCTCCGCGTCGTCCCCTTCCTAGGCCTCGCCATCGTCCACCGGCCTGGTGCTCTCGGCGCGGCGTGGTCAACGTGGTCAAGGAACGGCTTCCATTGGACGTGGACTGTACGTGGAGAGGCTGACAGCTGGGTCCACGGCCGCAGCAAGGAAGTGCCTCCTTATTACGTGCAAAATAATTATTCCTCCACCTGACAGCGGGGACCCACCGGACGGGCCACCGTATTTCACGAAAAAAACGTTTGCCCCTAACTGCTGGGACCCACCAGCTACATCTTCGCACGCAAGGAAGTGCGTCCGGGCAAAAAAAAACGATTCGCCCCCCTGACTGCTGGGACCCACCAGCTACATCTTCGCAGGCAAGGAAGTGCCTGACAGTCGGGACCCACCTGGTCGAAGCGTACGTAGCGTTGTCATTCTGGTCGCGAACGTGTACGTACATATATACTGGTGGATGTAGAGGCGCGCACGTGTCGTAGTAGAGGCGCGTACGTGTCATAGTAGAGGCACGCACGTAGCATGTACACGTACGTACAGCAGCCAGGCTGCAAGAAAGAAAATACGGCCACGTATGTGTACATACGGGCGGGGTCTCGAACGCCTACTCGCGCATACGTACGGCCAGGGCTCGTGTACATGGCTGGGTCGGAACGGAGAAACAGCGTCGTCGTCGTGTTCATGAGAAGGCAACGGAATGCGTCGTGTTCAAGGGGAGGGGTGTGGCGTATCGCAAAACGGAGGAAACGGACCTCCTACGGTCGAAACGGGGGTCCTGTTGATCGGGAGGAGTGTGGCGTACCGCAAAACGGAGGAAACGGACCTCCTACGGTCGAAACGGGGGTCCTGTTGATCGG
>NC_057811.1:142074166-142074511 GCF_018294505.1 Triticum aestivum
CCGCGCGCTACTCCACCGGCTACTGTTCAACCACCCCTCCACGGGAACCCCTCCACCGTCTACTGTTCATCCAGCCCTCCACACCACGGGGTCCTGTTCAACCACCCCTCCACAGGCACCCCTCCACCATCTATTGTTCATCCAGCCCTCCACACCACGGGGTCCTGTTCAACCACCCCTCCACGGGCACCCCTCCACCGTCTACTGTTCATCCAGCCCTCCACCACACCACAGGGTCCTGTTCATCCAGAGGCAACGCCACCGCTCACTGTTCATCCAAACCCCCCGCAACGCTCACTGTTCATCCTAGAGGCAGCATCGATCGGCTTCAGTTAGCAGCAGTAG
>NC_057811.1:142074897-142104423 GCF_018294505.1 Triticum aestivum
TTCATCCCAGAGGCAGCATCGATCGGTTTCAGTTAGCAGCAGTAGCAAAGGAATCGCTCGATCGGGTTCAGTTAACAGCCATCGATCGATCGCTTGGGTTCAGTAACGCGTAGCCTGCAGTGCAATCGCTCGGGTTCAGTTAGAGCCCAACGCCTCGCTCGGGTTCAGTTAGAGCCAACGCCTCGCACACGCGCGCGTACGTGTACGAGAGAAACGCGCATCGCTCGGCCCCCGACCTCCCACCGTAACCGGGAACTCGCCGAAATTTTCCTCGCCCTCGCTTCTACCACGGTTTTTTCCGTAATGGACGGCCCAAAGAATGTCATGCAGCTGCGTCTCCGGCCCGCCCAGGACGAAAAGCCCATTTTCTGTCATGATTTTTTATCATAGAAGTAGGAGCCCGCCACATCTATGATGATACCGGGTTTTATCGAAATTATCGTCATAGAAGTGTCATATGTATGACAGAAAAAAATTCGTTCGGCCCAAAATGTCACGGATGTGTCTTTTTTTTAGTGACAAGAATCATTGAGTGGAGCTGGAGCAAAAGGACTGCAGGAATAAGTGGCAAGTTGTCTTTCCTGTAGTGAAATCGGTAGCACCGAGTTGTGTGCTTCAGTGGCACCAAGAGAATTCTGTTGGGCCGAAGAAAACAGACCGGTGTGACCGAGTTCATCACAGTAAAACACTTCTCACCTCAGCTCACTAGGCACTTTAAGATCTCACAAGGATTTGCAAGGAATTAGCTAAAAGATTTGCAATGAATTGGATGCACAAAATGCAGAACAAGAAGAAATGAAAAGATCTAGATGAAGAACAAATATGCAAGAGACAAATGCAAAAGGAAACACAAGAGAACTTCATCTAGAAGTGGGCGGTGACAAATTCACCTATGTTAGAGTATATTGACTTAGGAGTCAAGTGAGATCACTTGATCTTTGGTCATACTCATCGTTTAAGCTCAAAATGGGGTCACCATTTTTCGTTTAAGCTTCTTGATGTATTCACACCTTGTTGAGTTGCTTTATCCCATGACTTGGAGTAAAGCTTCTCAAAGATGGAATAGCATACCTTGGGTGGTGGTGGTGTCGATCTTGATCATGTAGTCGAACTTGTGTGGGTTGCTCAAGGTTGATGTAGCTCATCAAGAGTTGGGAGCATCACTTGGAGTTTGAGTTCATCTTCCTACATGGGTTAGCTTTGCAAGGAAGAGCACTTGTGTATCCAAAATGACAATCATACAATTTAACATAGAATGAGTCAAAGGATATATTTGAGGGGTTTTGTGCTTCCTTGACTTCAACCACCATTGTATAGAGACTTGATGATGTAGAGATTGCTCAAGATGTGAGTGAGTTGCAATCTCATGGATTTAGTTTCATCCAAGTACCTACAAGGGCTAGATAGCATACAAGGGGCAAAAGTATCCAAGACATATAGATAGCATCATGAAAGAAATATCAAGGATTAGTCAAAGACTCATGCCTTGCATGTATCCAAATGGAGTTCCTACTCCAAGTTTCAAGCATCAATGATGTTCAATTCACCTCTCAAACGGCAAAAGACTTTCTCATCAAGCGGTTTGGTAAATATATCCGCTAATTGCTTATCGGTGCGAACATGCTTAAGATTAATATCCCCTTTGGCAACATGGTCTCGAATGAAATGATGATGAACTTCAATATGTTTAGTTCGAGCACGGGATTGTGAGCAATCTTAATAGCACTTTCATTGTCACACAGCAATGGAACATGTTTCACATATATCCCATAATCTTTAAGAGTTTGGGTCATCCAAAGTAATTGAGCACAACATGAACCAGCGGCAATGTATTCCGCTTCGGCGGTGGATAAGGATACCGAGTTTTGTTTCTTGGAGGACCAAGACACAAGAGATCTACCAGGAAATTGACAAGTACCCGAAGTGGACTTTCTATCAACCTTGTCTCCGGCATAGGCCGAATCGGAGTAGCAAACAAGATCAACGGAAGACCTCTTAGGATACCAAATGCCAAAATTTGGTGTATGTATTAAGTATCTCACTATCCTTTTCACAGCCTTAAGATGACATTCTTTAAGTGCCGCTTGATATCGTGCACACATGCACACACTTAGCATAATATCGGGACGAGAGGCACATAGATACAACAATGCACCAATCATAGAGCGGTAAACTTTTTGATCAACCGGTTCACCATCTTTGGTCAAATCAAGATGTCCACTAGTAGGCATGGGTGTAGTCATACCTTTGCATTCTTGCATATTGAACTTCTTGAATAAGTCCTTGGTGTACTTTGTTTGAGAGACAAAGGTACCTTCCTTAGTTTGCTTGATTTGCAAACCGAGAAAAAATTTGAGTTCACTCATCATAGACATCTCAAACTTCTCCGACATTAGCTTTCCAAACTTCTCACTAAAATGAGGGTTAGTCGAACCAAATATAATATCATCAACATAAATTTGGCACACAAATAGCTCTCCATCGACCCTTTTAGTAAAAAGGGTAGAATCAATTTTACCAATTTCAAAGCCTTTTTCGATAAGGAACTTGGTCAAGCATTTATACCACGCCCTAGGAGCTTGTTTAAGACCATAAAGGGCTTTGTGAAGTTTGTAGACATGATTAGGTTTCTTAGGATTGACAAAGCCGGGAGGTTGCTTAACATAAACTTCCTCCTCAATTTCACCATTTAGAAAAGCACTTTTAATGTCCATTTGGTACAAGGTGATATCATGGTGATTAGCATAAGCAAGTAAGATGTGAATGGACTCAAGTCTAGCAACGGGAGCATATGTCTCACCATAGTCCATACCTTCGACTTGAGTGTAGCCTTGGGCGACTAGGCGTGCTTTGTTGTGGACGACTTGACCATCTTCATCTTGCTTGTTGCGAAACACCCATTTGGTACCAATGATGTTGTGGTTGTTGTCGGGCTTCTCGACCAATGTCCATACTTGATTTCTCTCAAAGTTGTGTAGCCCTTCATGCATAGCGTTTATCCAGTCCGGATCTTCCAATGATTCTTCAACCTTCATAGGTTCAATGCTAGAGATGAATGAGTAATGTTCACAAAAATTAGCTAAACGAGTTTTAGAGCGAGTGATTCTCCCGGTTTGGATATCATTGTAGATTTGCTCGATGGGATGATCTTTGGCGATTCTTGCTCGAACTTGTGGGAGCTTTGGCTTGGCTCGGGGTGGAACATCTTCTTCATCTTGTTCTTCTTCTTGGCCTTCTTCATTGTTGACATTGTAATTCTCTTGTCGTGGTGGAGAACGAGGTTGTTGATATTCATCTTGGTGTGCTTCCTCGTTTTCTTCGTCTTGGTGTGTCCCACTTGTGGATGCTTCCATATCAATTCTTGGTTCACCTTGTCGTGAGGTAGAAGCTTCCACTTGGACGGACGAGGTACTCTCCTTCACCTCCGTTGGACGAATCTTGCCAATAGACAAGTCTTGGATTGCTTCCGAAGGGTCTTTGTCTCCTACATCAATTGGCAATTGCTCTACTTGCGAGCCGTTAGATTCATCAAACTTCACATCTACCGTCTCTTCAACCTTTCGGGTGAAATTGTTGTAGACACGGTAAGTGTGAGAGTTTGAGCCATAACCAAGTAGGAAACCTTCATGAGATTTAGGAGCAAATTTAGAACGACGATGCTTATCAAGAATGTAGCATTTTGAGCCAAATACTCGAAAGTATCCAACTTGGGGTTTGTTACCGGTGAGAAGCTCGTATGCCGTCTTGCCGAGTAGCTTGTGAAGATACAAGCGATTTGTTGCATGACAAGCTGTCTCAAGCGCTTCCGCCCAAAAGTGTTTTGGAGTCTTGTACTCATCAAGCATCGTTCTTGCCATCTCAATAAGAGTCTGGTTCTTCCTCCCAACGACTCCATTTTGTTGAGGTGTGTACGTAGCCTAGAACTCATGTGAAATCCCCTCTTCGTCAAGAGAGGTATCCACATTTGCGTTCTTGAACTCCGTTCCATTGTCGCTCCGAACCTTCTTGATCTTCACGTCAAATTGATTTTGGGCCTTCCTAGCGAAGTTTTGAAGATCTTTTGGACCTGCGATTTGTCATCAAGAAAGAACACCCAGGTAAATCTTGAAAAATCATCAACTATGACTAGTCCAAACGAGTTACCACCGAGACTCTTGTAGGCATTTGGACCAAAGAGATCCATGTGAAGTAGCTCGAGTGGTCTTCTCGTGGCCATGATGTTCTTCGCGCGATGACTGCCTCCAACTTGTTTCCCTGCCTGACAAGCACTACAAAGTCTATCCTTGTCAAATATGACATCTTTTACTCCAAGGATATGATCACCTTTAATAAGCATATCAAGATTTCGCATACCCACATGACCCAGCCTTCTATGCCACAGCCAACCCTTAGAAGATTTAGCAATTAAGCAAGTTCTAGGTTGTGCCTTTTTAGTGAAATCAACAATGTAAAGATCACCTCTACGTATACCGGTAAAGACCATTTTACGATTGTCTCTACGAAACGCTTGGCAATCTACTTCAGTGAATAGGACATTGAAACCGAAATCAGCAAGTCTAGAAACTGAAAGTAAATTGTACCCAAGAGATTCAACGAGCATGAAATTTTGTATGGAGCTATCATGTGAGATGGCCACCTTACCGAGGCCAACCACCTTACCCTTTGAGTTATCACCAAAAGTGACATATTTTCGAGGGCCGTCGTTTTCAGCAAGCTCACGGAACATATCTTTATCTCCGGTCATATGATCAGTACATCCACTATCAAGGACCCATTCCTTTCCTCCGGCCATGTAGCCGCGAAGATTTGCCATAAGACCAAAGTGTCTCATCGCATCATCAAGATCATAGTCACTATCATCATCCTCATCATAGTATCCATGTTCAACATCATCTTGTGATTGATCAATTCCTAGAGACAGTAATTCATTAGACAAATGATCATTTCTGTGATTATCTTTATGAATTCTAATAGCTTCGGAAATAATATTGCTAATGATTCCAACATCTCCTATGGCACGCATGAGATTGGTAAGCCCAAATAAACAATCACCAAAGCTAGGATCACTTGAATTCATTTTACTCAAGGCAATAGACTTATGGAGAATTTCGTCTAAATTTTTCAAGGAATAATTTGGAAATCGTTCCTCAAGAAATCTCCATATGGTATAGGCACAATCAAGAGTAGTTAAACTAGCAATCAAATTTTTGGGCAATCCTCTAATGATAAGATTTATGGTTCTAAGATTGTGAATCATGCCAAGATCCTCTTCGGGTGTAGGATGCAAAGGATCAATATGAGGTACACAAGGGCTAGTAATGTACTTGTTCAAATGATATTCATTCAAAATCTCAAGCATTTCATTTTTCCACTCACGAAAATATTCTCCATCAAGAATAGGCACTCTACGTCTAAGACTCCCCAAAGTAGACACATGCATCTTCCTCCAAAGGTGTTTAAACCAAGGCAATGGAGACCAAAGCTCTGATACCAATTGAAAGGATCGAGAAGAGTTGTCTAGAGGGGGGTGAATAGACTCTAATCAAGAAAAGTTGCATTTTTTAATTTCCTTTAGTTGATGTGAAGTTTGACCACAAGTTTAAACATTCACAATACATATCAAGCAAACATGCAAGCATACAAAGAGTATATGAGCGGCGGAAAGTAAAGCATGCAAGTTGCAAGAATGTAAAGAGATGGGATTTGTCGTGGAATTGTCATGGCAGATGTCCTTAGTGTGAGGACTTAGTCGCGAGGCCAACGCATCTATGTGGTAGCTTGAGAGGGGTTGAGCGGAATCAAGAGACGTAACACAAGACGAGGATTTAGACAGCTTCGGGCCCCGGGAAACATCATCCGGTAACAACCCTACATGCTGTTTGAGGCTAGGTCTCATTATGATCACGGGAGAGTCGCCGGGAACCGGCTCTCGGTGTCTAGCCCTAGAGATTGTTTCTTGTTCCTTCTTGGGGTGCCCTGCCCCTCCTTATATAAGTTGAAGGGGCGGGTTACATGTGGAGTCCTATTAGGATTAGGACTAGTCTATTACAAGTGGAATCCTAGTCTGCCCCCTTAAGGGAAAACTCCTTATGCCTTTCCTCGTAAACCGGCCAACCATAACATGAGCCGGCCTTCTGGGCCTTGGGCCTAGTCTTCTATCTGACCCGCCGTTAGGGCCATCCGTGAGTCACCACTCTGGCGGGTTACCAATGAAAACGCCAAGCCTGGCCGGGTCATACTGCGGGGTATATCCCCGACATTAGCCCCCGGTTTAATTTGGATTTATCCATGTTAAACTGATCCTGTAAAATAAACACAAGAACAAACTTGATAGGTTGTGCTCCGGGTTAAATATTTTCCTGAACCGGCACCTGATCATCTTTAAGTCCTTGTCATTTCCTCCTGGATGCATACTCAAGATCTTATAGCAAATCTCTTTTTAACAGATATGTCCAAACCTTGCCAATGCAAAAAATCCAGGCACTTCTTAAAAAATCTGGGTTAATAGGCTAGCTTCATAACCAATTTGCTGACATTGGCTCTTGTAGAGAAATATTATAAGAAATAATCCATTTGAGTCGGCCTTCAATGCTCTTACTTGACAAAAATATTGGTCTTGAAATATTCAACTGATATTCAGCCGGCTTAAAGATGTAGATCTTGCCGATTTATGATTGCCAAAATTACCGGGTTATAAATAAATGATGCCGGGTCATGATTGTTGCAGACACCGGGTTAATCTGGTCTACTCCAAACTGAGAATTTGAAGATTTTTTTCTCCCTTATATGCATATCACCTGTAGCCCCCAAGTCTTAAGAGGAGAACATAGTGATAACTTAAGACTTGCTTCAATATAAGTGTTGCAACCTTGAAGAAATCCGGGTTATTCATCTCAATCATTAGTCATAAACTAAATATTCCACATATGTAGCCCCCAAGTGCCGGGTTGTCATGCTTACAGCAATCTGGGACTTGTAATTGCCTTATGCTCATAAAAACTTCAACCAGTGTAGCCCCCAAGGGCCGGGTCATTATGCAATAATGAGCAGGGACTTTGTAGATGTAACCATGTAAACTTGAACAGCAACGTGTAGCCCCCAAGGGTCGGCTTAGTAAGATAATACTGAGCTGGGACTTTGTATATAATTTAATAATAACATCATATAATATAATCTCCACCATGGGGCTTGAACCCACGTCCACAAGGTTAAGAGCTTTGCACTCTACCAACTGAATAGTGGACCGTTCAATATAATGGATTAATACTTGTGTACCTTGAATTTTTGACAGGAGCAATTGGTAGCCTCCAAGGGTCGGCTCATTATGATGTGATGAGTCGGGTCTTCAGTAAGGTGAACAAGAAACGACTTTACATTAGCCCCCCAAGTGCCATGGTGAATGCTGGCAGTGACATGGGACTTGCATATTTGATGTAATCTCAATTTAAATAATGTAGCCCCCAAGTGCCGGGTCGTAGGCCTGCAGTGACTCAGGACTATTCCTTCCATTGTAGAATAAATCATATCCATTGATAAAATAATAGCCATTGCGCCAAAGCGACTTTGAATACCTCATCTGTTGATAAGTAAATCCGGAGTTTAAATACCCGACGGCTCTTGGCCGATGGCCATTTAATACGCCTCCATTGTAAGCCGGAATTTTTATAACCCGGCGGCTTATAGCCTTTGAGAAAATCAAGAATTGATAACCCTTTTGAGACACCAATTTCAATCTTTGATGATGGGCTTGAACTTAATCATTTATGTAAGTCATAGCTCTGTAAATCCTGCATAGAGTTTAAACAACATATGCCCTGGCGACTTAACGTCAAAAGCCAGGGCATGTACCCACCCAAATGTAGTCTTATCCTGCACACAAGTAGATCACAAGATCCCTTGGCGGTTTACCGCAGGGCGGGTCATAATATCTCACATACAACAACTGTGATATTGAATTTGTACTGCCGGTTTACATGACCTGTGCAGTAAGGGTGATAACCCAATCCTTAGAAGCCAAAACTTCCAAATGTTTATGATTGTCATATACTGGCGACTTATCATCCAAAGTCAAGCCGGGTTAAATAGAAACCACTCATATATGCTTCAGATATGATAAAAAAAAGTCTCAAGACAAACCCAAAAGATTGTTCGCAAAAAGAGACTTCAAAAATGTTGAGGCTTCTGATTCGAATACGATCAGAAAACCATTCCAAAGGGGTTAAGCTAAGATTCGAATACGATCATATAGCCCACAGTGGCTTTGGCGTTGCCGATCAAGAGGGTACCGACAGCTATGTTCTCTTTGGTTCGAATACGACCTATGTTTGAACAGGAAGCCCCCAAATGACCTTGAGAGTTGTTTAACGACGCTGATTCGAATACGATCCACGTCGTTTCCCAAAGGAGTTGAGCTATGATTCGAATACGATCAAGAAGCCCCCTAGTGAGCTCGGCAGCGTGCCGATCAAGAGGGTACCGACAGCTATGTTCTCTTTGGTTCAAATACGACCTATGTTTGAACAGGAAGCCCCCTAGTGATCATGAGAATATTTAACGACTCTAATTCGAGTACGATCAGGGTCACACCAAAAGGGTTAAGCTAAATTCGAATACGGTCAGCTCCCAATGGTCATTAAAGCAGGGTACCTGTGTTTGGGTTGTGCTTTGTAAAGACTCTTTTTGGTCCCTTTAATTTTTCCTGAGAACTCGAACTTTGCGAGAGATAAATTCTTTTTGAACCGGAAAAACCGGATATTGAGAGTTTCAAAGCTTTGTGATAGAAAAATTTACCTTGAACCGGATTTGAGAGCTTCAAAACTTTGTGGCAGATAAATTTCCCTTGAACCGGATTTTAAACCGGATATTAAGAGCTTCAGTGCTTTGTGGGAGATGTCAACTCTCTTGAGTCGGATCTAAACCGGAATCCTTCTTTTTAAGCCGGAAATTTTCTGACGGCCTTTAAACTTTTTCACCAATATGGCGGTAGCCTCCGGGACCGAATTATTTCTCCCTCCAATGACCCGGAATTCTTGAATGCATTGAAAACCGGCAACATTTGCTGAGTCATATCCTTGTAGCCCCTGAGTCTCAAGGTGACTCGAGGAGTTGGCTTGAGATTCTCCATACTTGACCGTGATATAAGCCGGCATAACTTGTATATCATTGGTATTGATAGCACTATGTGAATCCACAGAAGGTTGAGGTGACCGCGGCGGGTTATAAATGATCCCGTATGAGCCGTGTCAGCAACTCGGCCAATGGTTCCTTCCAACTGGCGATTTGAAGTTAACAACAGCTCATGCAGACAGGTGCGGCCCGGTATGTTGATGTGGACCAGGCCGTGATAGACAGACGATAAAGACGACCGCAGTATCAGAAGCGGCTCAGACAGATGAGCCGGCCGCGGCATTGTAAACCGGCATGGACGGGCGAGTTAATCGCGGGTGCGGACGACGAGTCCGTTGCGTGTATTGATGTAGCGGAGTCGGCGACTTGCGCATGTATCCATCCAGAACATGGCGCGAAGCGTGCTTAGCGCAAAAATAATATTGGCGCGTGCTCCTTGGTGACACCTTTGTAATAGATAATGGTCCTGCGAAAAAATATCACAGACCAGTGTAATTGTTCTCAAACAATTTAATATGTGCTGATAAAATATATAAAAAGGATTGCACCTGGTATTTTTATCGGGTGAACATCTTGACTGTAGCCTTAACCTTGCGTGGAGTAGTAGTAGTCGGCTCACAGTGATGCCACGGTGGCGACAATGACACGCCCCTTTTGCTTTTCTCTTTTCTTCATAGCAGAACATTCGTGCTAACAGTAGTATTTAATACTCCACAACAGAGGCGGCCGCGAGGCCGGGCAGCTCAATGCGCGGCAGGGACAGCTCAATGTGACTTCAAGCAACACCGTAGGTAGTTCAGACCAGCGTTTTGTTGGCAAGAAGCGTCTGTTCATTTTTAAACGAAAATCAAATCCTCCAAGAGCTCCGCGTGGGGTAGTAATATTCTGTAGTACTGATTGATTTTGCTTCCAGCATGTGTACGTGTCGTTGAGTCAAACAAGTATCCAGTTTGACCCTCTTTTCCCTTTGGCATGAACTCTCTATAGTAGAGCGCTGCAGCGGCGGGGCTTCAAGACGGAAGCGTGGCTGTGGACGCAGGCCCTGACGGCAGCTCAGGGCAGCGAGGCAGTCGGCGCGGCGAATCACCCGCGGCGGATCAACGGGTACAGGCCGGAGGTACGGGGCGGCTCTCTGCAACGGCGGCTCAATGGATGCAGGCCGGCAGCGCTGGGCGGCTCTCAGCGGCGGGAACTCAACGTGGAAACCGGCGGAGAGGAGAGGCAACAAACATCAAACGGCAGCGGGTCACCATGGGAACCTGTAGTGTTGCGGGCACCCGGGTTGGGGCGCGCGGAGGAGCAGCGCGGCGGCCCGTGGTCTGGCGACTCATGCGGAGGTTGACGTGGGCGGCGAGCCGGCGAGCGCCTTGAGCGCGGAGACAGCGGTCAGCCGGCGCAGGCGACTCAGGGCGGTGGAGATCAGTCGACGGGCGGGGCGGAGCAGAACCAGCAAGCTGGTGCAGGGCAGCAAACCGGCTGTCGCGTGAGAGCCGGCGCTAAGCGAGCCAGGCGCCCGGAGGTAGGAGCCAGAGCGGAACAGTGAAAACGCGGGATCGCGCACGCGAGGTCTGTCGCAAGTTGAACAACCGGTGGCTCGGAAACGTCGGCGAGGCGCAGCGGCGCGAGCGGCTGCCGCGGAAGCGCAGAGGTGTGGGTTGCAGGTCGAGATGACGACTCAAACACGGGTGGCAGCCGAACGAGGCGACTCACACCGACTTGGCGAAGGCGGCTCGAGACTGGGAAGGCATGGGCGGCGGTTCACAGGCTGCCCTCAGCCGGGGCGGCTCACGGCAGAGGCCGGCGGGTTGTGGCGTTTGGCGGCGACTCACGGCGCTGGGCAGAAGTGAGGGCCAAGGCGACGGCGGAGGTACGCACCGGATTGTAGCAAACGAGGCTGGGCCTGAGACCGCTAAAGCTCTGTGGAAGATGAGAGGCAAGGCGGCCGGCGGCTTGTGGCGCAGACTGCTGGCGCTGGAGGCGGCCGGCGGCTCAAAGCCAGGCCGGAAGAGGCGAAGGAGAACGGGGCCAGGCCGGCTCCATGTCAGGGCCAGCCCATGGTAGCTCGAGATGAAAACTGAAACCGCGCAACAATGCTCCAGCGGCGCCTGCTTCAGACGGAGTCGAGTCAAAGGCAGAGTTTTTGTCCGTGACTTCCTCTGGGTCGTGGTATCCTGTGTGATTTTTTTTCCTTGGATTAAACAAATTGCAACCAGCCGCCGGCTTCCGTCCATAGATGGGATAAAGAATCCAAGCCGTACTAGGATTAGTACTACTAGTCAAATGAGATTGCTTTGAAATTTGATCACGTGAACTACTCCTTGAAGTACTCCATGCTTGTGGAAGTAGCAGAAACAGCGGATGCCTCGGGACTTGACTCGGGCCTTGATGTACGTATATGTGACCATACGTACGGACGCCCAGATGGCTACGCGTCCATGTTTGTGGCATCGGTAACCTGGCGATTTGATGGATTGGCGCAGCAGCGAAGATCGATTTTCTCTTTGTCTCGATGTATTGCAAACCGCGGCGGCGGGTGTGCAAACGCAACCCTAATTTCTTTGACCTTAATTTTGTGCACGCTGGCTCCAAGTTAATCATGTTTCAGATCATAAAACAAAGAACTTGTCGGCTCTTCCTCATCCGATGAAATCGCAAACTTCTCGAATCCTAAGAGAGATCCCTACAGGAACTCATCACCACCGTGCGCAAGCCCCACGGTGGGCGCCAACTGTCGTGAAATTGTCACGGCATATGTCCTTAGTGTGAGGACTTAGTCGCGAGGCCAACGCATCTATGTGGTAGCTTGAGAGGGGTTGAGCGGAATCGAGAGACATAACACAAGACGAGGATTTAGACAGCTTCGGGCCTCGGGAAACATCATCCGGTAACAACCCTACATGCTGTTTGAGGCTAGGTCTCATTATGATCACGGGAGAGTCGCCGGAACCGGCTCTCGGTGTCTAGCCCTAGAGATTGTTTCTTGTTCCTTCTTGGGGTGCCCTGCCCCTCCTTATATAAGTTGAAGGGGCGGGTTACATGTGGAGTCCTATTAGGATTAGGACTAGTCTATTACAAGTGGAATCCTAGTCTGCCCCCTTAAGGGAAAACTCCTTATGCCTTTCCTCGTAAACCGGCCCACCATAACATGAGCCGGCCTTCTGGGCCTTGGGCCTAGTCTTCTATCTGACCCGCCGTTAGGGCCATCCGTGAGTCACCACTCCGGCGGGTTACCAATGAAAACGCCAAGCCTGGCCGGGTCATACTGCGGGGTATATCCCCGACATTAGCCCCCGGTTTAATTTGGATTTATCCATGTTAAACTGATCCTGTAAAATAAACATAAGAACAAACTTGATAGGTTGTGCTCCGGGTTAAATATTTTCCTGAACCGGCACCTGATCATTAGGCATTTCGGTGGGACCGACTTGATCAACTCGGTGGGACCGATGTGCTAGGGTTAGGGTAAATCCAAAACTCAGTTTGACCAATTACTCAAACTTGGTGGGACCGATTTGGGTAATAAGTGAAACAGAATGTTGGCCAAGCAAACTCGGTGGGGCCGGTTGCAAATCTCGGTGGGACCGAAACTATTGCAGCAGACAACAGAGAGTTTGCAAGCCCATCTCGGTGAGACCGAGATCCCATTGGTGAGACAGAACTGATTAGGGTTTCTGGCAGTGGCTATGTCAACTAAACTTGGTGGCTCCGGATAGAAAGAATCGGTGGGGCTGAGTTGGACTTTTTGGATTAGGACATATGTGGAAGTGAGAAAGTGGTTGAGGGCTTTGGAGCATATCACTAAGCACTTTGAGCAAGCAAGCCATTAAGCAACACCTCATCCCTTCTTAATAGTATTGGCTTTCCTATGGACTCAATGTGATCTTGGATCACTTAAAATAGAAAATGTAGAGTCCTGAGCTTTGAGCTTGAGCCAATCCTTTGTCCTTAGCATCTTGAAGGGGTTCCACATCCTCTTGTTTATGCCACTCCATTATTGAACTTATCTAAAACATACTAGGTAGAAGCATTAGTCTAACAAGAGATATGTTGACATTAATTACCAAAATCACCCAGGGAGCACTTGTGCTTTCACCGATGACATTGGGATTGGCTTCATGTGTGCCATCCTGTCTTGGAGCAGACGGGCCCGGGTTGAAGTTGAGTCCGAGATCCTTCCTGTTCTTTGCAGCTGACTCCTTTGCAAACTGAAAGTTGCGCTTGAAGAGATCGTCGCACGACACCATAGAAGAGACGATGGGTCGGCATTTTATGGCTTAGGTCCTCTGACCATGCAAGGATAGAAGCCTTGGGCAATACCTTCAGACTTCGACTTGGGTTGCAGATTCTTGTAAAGGATATCATCCCACGGGTGCTTGATAGCATTCTTCTCAGCATATTCAGGTGTGATGAAGTTGTACTTGAACCACTGTTCAGCCCAATATCTTCGGATCCATTGGATCCTGGTCTTGCGTTGATTATAGTTTTCCTCAGAATCAGTCTTGTACAGTTCATGCAGATCCGGAGGCAGATCTAGAGCAGTATTTCCACGGCGCTGCCTGCCACGCTTCCTTGCAGATTTTTCAGAAGCCATAATATCCAGACAGATAGGCTTCAAAACAGTGAAAGGTTCCATCTACTTGTCAAGCAAGAACTGGCTTCAGGGGAGTGAATATGATGTTGTAAGAATTCTGCAAATGAATGCAGACTATGAGAACCAAGTGATTCTCCCACGGACATGTACCTGTGACAGCATTAGAGATGCGAGGGAAGGGGAAGAGGTCATATGCATTCTCAAAAGATTTTGAAGATAAATCAGTTTGAAGACATTGACCTCATAGAGTGAAGACATTCACTTATTTGAAGTGAGTTGTTTCTAGATTTGTACGAATCCATGGATAAGTACAAGTGAGGAAGCTAACTAGTTATGAAGCATAAGTGAACATACTTTGCAAGATATGAGATTCAGAGAGAGACAGATCCAGATTTGGAAGTGTAGAAACCACTTTTGGTTGAAGTGGATGGATTTGACAGATCAAAAATAATGTAAAAAGTGAGATTTATTTACCACAGACGAACTGCTAGACGAGGCAGAAGGGAGGCCGAGCAGTCCAATCCCCCACGCCCTAACTTGGTAGCGGAAGACACCTATGGCAGCAGCGGAGAAGACGAGGTCCGCGGCCGGCGTGAGGACGGCGTCGAAGAGGTCGCGGCAGCTAAGCGCTTCGTCTCCAGCGTCGACGCGAGCTAGCGGTGGCGCTAGGGTTTGAGTGGGATGGCGAGGTGGAAGAGGAGATAATGACCGCGCTGGATGTGTATTTATAAGGTAAATGGCTGCATAGCGTAATTACGCGGGTGCCCCTGGCGGTTCACATCTGATGGACACGTGGCATGCATGCATCTCATTGAAAGTTGTTCCATGTTCCCACGCATGTCTGGTTTGTCGGGTGGTCGTTCCGGCTTCTTCGGTATTCACGCAAAAGAGATCTAGCATTAAAAGCATATTTAAATGTGTGTCTCTGTATCTTCAGCTAAAAAGGACGCTTCGAAGTCAAATTATCGTGGGCTCCGAAGTCAAATTCTGCGTTAATGTATTCACACTTAGAGGGTAAGTCTTCATTGATTGAAGATATACGTTACTTCGTGTGTTGCACATCTAAGTCATCAACATGCATAAGCGTTAGGATGTGTGTCCAATCACAGGACATTTGAGGATTCTAAGATATTTAGCTCACACCGCAACTTGCAAAACCTTTTCTCATCCATGGGCTGCTGAAGATATCTGCCAATCACTGGTGCGCGTCGGTCCTAAACAAACGGTTTTTTACCCCTTTCCGCGATGGCCTTCGGAACCGTCGCCAACTGAGTGTGTGCGATAGGGGGTCCTTCCCACGCGACCCAGAAACATTCGGGGATATGGAACCAGGATCCAGAGGCCTTCCAAAATGTAATCGTGTGCGATGCAACACACACTAAATTCTTTCGCACGTGTGGTATCGGTGATTAAGCGTTTCTAATGACGCAGTGAAACCATACGGTTTGTTATAACGAACCATTTGGGAAACAGTATGTAAGGCACACGGGCCAACATATGAACTGTATGTGATTTGTGCCCTATCGCGCACGAGTTTTCTGCATAACCCGTCTACCATGCTGGACTCCATCGCACACGTTTTCCAACAATTACCGTTTGCGATAATGTTCTATCACAAATGGTTCAGGAGCCACTTCGCACACATACAAGTGTTGCATACCGTTTGTGATTTGTTAGGTATCACCGACGGTTGCTGCAAGAGTGATGTGTGCTTTTCGTTTGGGATCCCACACGTTTCCTGAAAAAAATACGACTGGGATTGTATTTTGCATTGGGCACGGTTTACTCCCAGTTCTCGTGTGCGATAACGCGATATCACTAACGGTTCTGGAGAACCTACGCACACGTAGTAGCGCTGCGAATCGTTTGTGATCTGCTGTGTACACCGACGGTTCCAATACGATTGACGTATGCTTTCCGATGTGGATCGCACACACTCATTTAGTTGAACCGTGTGCGGAGCAATTGCCAGGTTAAAACAAAAATATCCCATTTTGAATCGGCACGCAAAAAGCAAATTCGCCACAATATTCAATTGAACAAATAAACATAAATATCCCATTTTGAATCGGCATGCAAAAAGCAAATTCGCCATAATATTCAATTGAACAAATAGTGTCCATAGGAAGAACATTCATCAGATTTCGCAACAATTGCAATTGAACATATGGTAGCTAAATTCCAATGATTTGTCCACACATATATGCATTACATAATTAATCATAGTGTACGAAATACGAAAACCTCATCAGATGGAAAACAATGGATCCATGCGTTATATGTTTAGCGGCTAACTCTTACTCAATGTTTCAGGAGAACGCATGCTAAAATCTTCATTATCACTAGTGGGATTGATGTAGTGATCCAAGAAGAAGTCGCTGATAAATCTCCCAACCATCAGCAATTCACCAGCCGGGAGCGGTTCAGGGGTCCTCGGTTTTAAGATGAGTTGCTGTATTTTTAAGATCAGAATGTGTCATATGAGTGGAGTAAAAGATATTAATTAAGATAGACTTACTGGTACTAATTCGCGAGGATCGTCACAACTATCAGCAGATTTGCAGATGGAGATCATGTGTCTGCAAACATAGTATCCACAAAGGTTGGTCCCTGCTTCTTGCTGAGGACACTGGAAGTTTTCGTACATGTATTATTTTTTCTTTGGACAAAATAGAAAGAGGTTTATTTAGAAGCTTGAACATTTGACTAGCGTAAGGAAAGGTATTTGCAGACTGTTGGATAAATTTTCCGAAAATAATGGATTTCGGTGTGTTACCGGAGAAACGATCTCGTGCTGCAGAGGTAGTTTCCTCTTGAACAGGTTCCCTGGTTTAGTTTCCCATAATGCGAGCACACTGCAAACGATGATGAATTTTGACAACATCAATTATTGAACCAGATATGAATGCAAATTAATTTCAACATCATAGAATTCAATACCTATCCAAGAATTGCTGAAGATGCATCAGATCCTGAGCGTTTGTTGACTCTTTGAGAGAATCGATGTAGTAAACTATGTTCTTGTTTAGAACAATGAATAACAATATCCAGTGATTGCTACATATTAAGAAAGCCATGAACTTACGAATGATGTCGAAATCTGAAAGACAATCAGTGTATGCGTGGTTGTTTACTTGACTTACCCTTCATGATATGGCCAGAGAAATGATTCTGCATGGGACGTGTTTTCGAAGATACGGACGACCGTGTTAATGGCCCAGTCCCGTCGGTCCTTTTCATGTAATGTTGTGCCATTTGCTAATGCAGGATCTATGAAATACACACTCTCACTTTGTCTTCTCTGCGCGTTCAATCCCCTGAGAGGAAGAAAATGCAGTTAGTTGTTTATCATTTACAGCCTTGTATGGAGAAGTTGATTAGAGTTTGTTAAGTACTTACAAAATCACGCATCTAACAAGAGTGGGATCGAGCATGTTGAAGTTGAAGAAGAGATGTATGTCCTCGAAACTCACAATGATGGAACCAGCATCGTGTCAGAAATGATCTCTGTTGTAGTGGACTAGCAAATGCTGATGACCTTCTGACATTTGATCCATGCAATTTTCATGTAACTCGCGGCAACTGCAGCTGCACTCATCAAAGTATTCGCCAACAAGAAATGGCTGACCATGGACGTAATTGCGTGCTTCAAGTACGTCTGCTTTTCTTTTAGCAAGTAACAATTCTACTTCTTCATCATCCATGGCGTCAGAAATAATATTACTCCCGATTCGAACAAGCTGCTGTTAATTTGGTTCTGGGCGATGAGTGCTTTAAGTAAGAGGCAATCGTTCTCTTTCCTCTTCACTTTCCCGTTGCGCATCCTCGTGGTCGTGGGTGTAGCCTTTTTGGCCACTTCCTTCTTGATACTTGAAGCATTTCTGGCAGAATGTCTGGTTGCCTGCACGGTCGACTGCCGAGCAGACGGTGAAGCTTGGACGGACTTCTTAGCAGACTGTTTATCTATGCCGGACCGCTGAGCTGGCGCTGCTGCAGTGACGGACTGCTGGGCTGTAGGAGCAGAGGCATCGGACTGCTGACCATGCGTTGAAGCTATGTCGGGTTTCTGCGCAGGTGGTGCCAACTTGTCGGTGTGCTGAGGAGGCCGTGCCAACGCATTGGTTTGCTGAGCAGGAAGTGCTAACGCATTTGTATGCTGATCACGCGCCTGCGGACCGATGGACTGATGAGCAGTCAGTTCTGACCTACAGACTGCTTAGCAGGCGGTTCCGAAGCATCAGACTACTTAGCAGTCTGTTCCACCAGGTTGGTCTGTTGAGCATGTGCTGCAGCAGGGTCTCCCCCCGCTGCTTCAGCGGCCGGCATCTGAACCGGTGGTGCGTCATCAGCAGTTGTAGGCCTTGCCACTGGCTGCTTTGGGGTGAAGGATGACATGGCATGTACGCCACAAAGTCGGTCCGGCTGATCACAGGTTGATGCATCAGCCCGCGAGAGCTGCTCTGGCAAGGAGAGCGTCACCGGTTGAGGGGCGACAGTGGTTGCTCTTGGTGGGGCTTCAGGAATCTCATCGATGAACTCTATTTGCTTTCGTGGCCACTGGATGTGATGTAACAATGTTTCTCCCAAGGTCCTTTGCTCATCGAAGTCTCCTAGGACATTCTTCAGGGCAAATTCATTGAATCCAGGCTTTACTTCAGTCACTTAGCACTTCACACAGCCCGGCTTCAATGGCACATTGTCCAAGAAGAGCCCATCTTCCAAGAAGGGTGGGCAAACCCAGGTTGTTGCACATTTTAATGTACCTTCATAATGTGTAAGCACGCCCTTCAGTCTGTCTTTCATTCCAGATAGATCGGATATAGCATCATCACGAGCAGCTGCAGTCTCGGTGTCGCTGGGGTCAGCTGATGCACAGCTACTCTTGTGCAGTGTTGTCGCACAATAACCAGCATCATCCATGCCCGCCTCCCCTCCCATCTGCTAGCTATCTATCAGTGTTAGAGTCTTCTACATCATCATCATTGACTCCTCAACATCCTTTCGAATAGCCAGATAAATCTCCTTCTTCAACTTTTCAAACAATGCATTATGCTTCATTTCACTCCTCGTTTTTTTCATGCTGCGCCTCTCTTCTTTGCTAAGTGTGAAAGCCCTCTTGTGCGGGACATTAACACCTATACCCCTTGCACGGCCAGGGGGCTCTTTTGTGTCCAGAACAATGGACAGAATGTCACATGGCCCTGAGTTCTTGTAGAACCTTCCAGGGATCTTGGAAGCCTCTACCATCACTTCATACAGTTTGGTGTCACGTGCATTTTCAAAGTAATAAGTTCCGTCATCATGCCTCTTTGCACGTGCCCGCAAGTAGTCTCTGGCGCGTTTGCCCTTGATTTCACTAAAGGCCGGACTCCCACCCGCCGCTACTGCTTCTTTGTCCTCCTGTTCCCATATCAGTTTCATGCCGTAGTATCCTGCCACACCCATACGGTGGGGGTGTATGTTCTTCTTCTGAAGTTCCGATTGCTTGAAACTCTTCGCAGCAAACTCTGGAGTTGCCCTGACCCTTTTGAATTCTGCCCAGTCTGCCTTTGTAATTTGGGGGTATGCGGGGATTGGGTCCTTGCCTTCACTCAAGTACTTCTTGTACAGCACGTGCTTCCAGTTTCTCCAAGCATCCCTAGCCTTCTTCAGTGCAGCGTGTTCCACCTGCATTCTCCACTGCTCTGGAACGTTGAAGTGATCCATGATCTCCCGGACTATCCTTCGCCGTGTTTCTGTGTCAGCCTTCCGAAACCCCGGCAGATTAATGTTGAGCCTTGCCCTGCCAACAAATCCACACACACTCCTGAACCTCATGCGTGCTTTATCTGGTTTAGTTGGAGCCCAGGACTTTAAATCAATCTCGGTTACTTCAGATACACCTTTAGGCTGGTGTGTAGGCTTCCTTGGAGCGTTCCTCCATGTCCTAACCGGAAGGGTAATGTTGTAGCTCTATCCCTTTCAAGACTACTTGATCCCTCACAATCTGCTGAAGACCTAGGGTTGTCCGAATCAGATGAAGATACATGGCCTGAATGAGTGTTGTCGCTGCTACTCGGCATCTACAGAGAACACATGCGAAACTCAGGAAAGGAGGATAAGCATAAAACTAACAACTTGGTATCAAGCTTTCTAAACATGCCATGCAATAATTTAGAAAATGTACGGCTAATTTGTTAAGTTTGTGTGACTCGGGCGCCCGCGATCTGTAAATAGACAGTAACTTATTGGAACAAATACAGCTTATATGTAGTAAGGAAGGTAGATAATGAACATATATACGCTCCCCATTATTTTATAGCCAATTTGGGAACATACGGAACGAAATTGGAAGATGGATTGCGAGGAAATATGCCTCACCGCGATGGAGAGCAGTAACTAACAGGCTTCTTAATGCAAACCCGACCGGACCACAGGAGAGGCGAGGGTTACTGCATCGATATGCTCGAGGGTGGCTGGCGAGCAAACGAAGATGGCGAGGCGCGGGCCGCCGCGTGTTGGGAACGGCTGTGGAGGTAGGCTTGACGCCGAAGAGCGGGCACACGGCCAGGATGAGCACGGCGGCGCCGGAGAGGGTTCTGCTGTGGATCTGGGGGAGGGGGAGCTGGCGAAGGAGATTGGGTGGACTAGTTGAGTGAAACGCGGGCGGACGGTGGGGGTGTTGGCAACCTAGGTGAAAAGGGTGAAAAATATCCCCGGTCGCCGCGCGCGCGGAAAGGCCTATGCAAATGGTTTCCTCTAAGGGCTCGTGTGCACAAACAGAATAATTTTGTTTAAAATGAAGCCGTACTAATTTTGAAATGAAGACGTGAGTTCATCGTTTCTCATCTAAATTTTTTGCACGCAAACCAATCACAATTTTACCACAGGTTTGATTTGCTGGTGCATTTCAGGTCTCATGTGTTATATGTAAGACATTTTTTGGCATTTACCATGCATGTTTGCATATAAATCAATTCCTAGCCGGACTACATTTCCTGTCGAAAGGGATGAGGATTGTCGTTCGATCTGGGAGCATCCAACGGTGCAGACGTACGATCCGTGGGGTTTGGGTTCTGGCCAATCAGAACGCACGACTCAGATCGCATGCGCAACGAGGGGCACATCAGCCACGGTTTGGTAGGCACACGGCTTTCGTGTGTGAACCGTGTGCTATTTGAAAACATTTTTTTGGGAGGGGCTATTTGAAAACATGTACATGTGTTGTCGAAAGGGATGAGGATCGTCATTCGATCAAGGAGAATCCAATGGTGCAGACGTACTATTCGTGGGGTTTGGGTTCCGGCCAATCAGAACGCACGACTTAGATCGCGCGCGTGGCAGAGGGGTGGGGGTGCATCGGCCACGGTTTAGTGGACACACGACTTTCATGAGTGAACCGTGTGCTCTTTGAAAACATTTACATTACCTAACATCATATTTTTGTTCGAATGAAAACATGAGCTCATCGTTTCGCCTCCAATTTTTTTCCACGGTAAGAAATCATGAGTATAGTGGAGAGTGTCATATACTAGTATCATGAATATACAATACATATGATACAACCTTTAATTAATTATAGCGCATAGTATAATACATAGAGTATAGTATATCATATATATATATCATATTTATTGCCATGCATGACACGAATTAGCATCGCATATAACATAATACAGTATCTACCTACTATATGTTACTCTAACCCTCTTTATATATATTTAATTCTTTGCCACATCAGCATATATACTTGCTATTTCCGAGTGCATGACATCGTCGGCTATAATACCACCACTATGGCCAGCCTTATATAGGGAGTATCATATAGTACTATATATATAGTATCATGCATATGATACTAGTGTATGATACTACGTACATACCTTCATAGTGCATATATAGTATCATAGAGCAGTACTAGCTCCCTCTGTAAACTAATATAAGAGCGTTTAGATTACAAAATAGTGACCTAAACGCTCTTATATTAGTTTATGGAGGGAGTATATATATCATAGATGACCGTATTTATGGCCATGCATGACACAAAGTAGTAGAGCATTTATTATTATTATTATATATATATATATATATATATATATATGTTACGGTATCTACCTATGTTACTGCTTCTTTGCCATATCATCATATTTTCTATTCCCGGGTGCATGATACCGGCTATGATACCCCCACTATGGCCACCCTAATAAGGCTGGTCGTAATATGGGAGTATCAAGCGTTATGATGCATGCCAACTAGACTTTTTGGATGATGTGGCACACAGTTAAATGATGAAAGAGAGGGTGTGTGGTATCATATCATGATACTGTATCATATTAAATGTTGTACTACTTTGTGTCATGCATGGTAATTAATAAGGAACCTAAGATACTAACTCATGATACTATGCATGCGCGCATTACGGAGGTATTGCCGATCATATACTTGTATCATGCATATATACTCCCTCCTTTTCGGTTTATAGGCTTATCTCAAAATTTTAGTTTTTCCATTTTATAAGGCTCAATTTGGTTGTTCCCCATCACATGTCCAGATTCCAAGGTGCATTAAATCATTGCATGCAAGTATTAAGAGAAAGTTGACCAATGCATGTACTTTATATATGCATGCATGTATTGCAATTAATACATTGGAAAACATAAATTTTTGAGGAAAACAAAAGCATTAATTGGGTGTTCTTACAAACTACAAAAGGTATTCCGCCACTCACCATCTACCTTAGTTGGTGAGATTTTTGAATTGAGCCCTATAAGGCTAGTTGTAATGAGGAGTATCATATATATATACTAGTAGTATCATGCATATATATGATAGTGTAGCTAGGATACTAGCTACTTCCGTAATGCATAGTATCATAAGTTAACACCTTAGGTTGCCTTACTAATCACACAAAGTAGTAGTACAACATTTAATATGACATGGTATCATGATATGATACCACATCCTCTCTTGTGTGCCACATCATCCAGAAAGTCTAGTTGGCATGCATGATACCGCTTATGATAATACCATTACAACCAGCCTAGCTAAACCGGAAAGGAGGGAGTATGAGACTAGCTAGCCACAATGGAGAGTAGTACACTGGTAACATACACATATCCCTAGACTATATATGTTACTACCTTCATAGTGGGTAGTAACATAAGTGTAGTGTCATGCAAAGCTTCATTTCTTAGGTTACAGACTCATATTGCATTGGGACATGTGATGCTACAATAACTATCTAAGTTACTGAAACTATCTCTCTCCTCATTAACTTATTGCCACATAAGCAAGTTTGCTGAGTTGGAGTCGGTGTTACTGCTGAAGTTACTCCCATTGTGGCTAGTCTGATACTAGCTAATCGTTTATGATATACTAGCTACCTCACTAAGAGCATGGTTAATAATACAGCCAAGGGTCGGCTATAAGAAGTTGACATGTCATATACAGCCAACCTCTTAGCGGGTATGTACAATAATAAGTTTTATATATTTACTAGTTTATCAATAGTTGGCCCACCTTACATCCTCACAAAGTGTCTTGGGTCTCCTGTTGCAGCTGGCTCTACTAACCAAGAGCCCGCTTCTCTTCTCTTTCCTCGAACTAATAAGCACATATATATTATTCTATTCCTTATAGCCAGACTACCCACAGTGGGAGTAACATAGGTAGTAACATCACGCATATCTAGATAAAATAGATGATGTGGCAAGCAATAAATGAAGAAATGGAGGAAAGTGGATATGTGTGATGTTACTACCTATGTTACTCCCACTCTGGGTATAGTCTTACTATAGTATGAGACTACCCACAATGGGAGTAACATAGGTAGTAACATCACACATATCTAGATAAAGTAGATGATGTGGCAAGCAATAAATGAAGAAAGAGAGGAAAGTAGTAACATAGCTAGTTACTAGTAGTATGAGTAACATCACATGTACATATCAAGGCAGGATGTGTCTATAGCCTAATAAATGAAGTGTTGCATGTTACCACACATATATGTTACTCCCCACTATAGAGGTAGTAACATAGACTAGTGTAACACATGGGCATGTTACTAGTCTATGTTACTACCCATTGTGGCTAGTCTAAGTAACATCACACATCTCAAGGCAAGATGAGTCTATAGCCTAATAAATGAAGTGTTGCATGTTACTACACATATGTTACTCCCCACTATAGAGGTAGTAACATAGACTAGTAACATTCTATGTTACTACCCATTGTGGCTAGTCTTATGTCACTCTATTGTGTACTTACTTGCTCTAATAATGCA
This sequence comes from Triticum aestivum, assembly GCF_018294505.1. NCBI lineage: Eukaryota > Viridiplantae > Streptophyta > Magnoliopsida > Poales > Poaceae > Triticum > Triticum aestivum. Next base: position 142,098,876 of record NC_057811.1, read on the forward strand.
TAGTATCATAGAGTAGCTAGTATCATATGTAGTACTTTATTTATATTGTCATGCATGACACATAGTAGCATAACATTTATTAAGATACGGTTTCATGATATGATACTTAACCCTCTCTTTCTTCATTTAATTAATTCTATGACAGCTCATCAAAATTGCCTAGTTGGCATGCATGATACTAGCTATGATACGCCCTTACTATCAGCCTAGCAAAGGTGTACAGATCATTTGTGCGTCACTTTGTGAGTTTTCATCCGTTTGTTCGAGAAGCGGGGAGAAGTTTCAAACATTTCGGTCGCGAGGTGCGGCCACTGGCGTAGGCCTAGTTGGTATTTTAATTACAGAAAATTCAGATGGAGTTCGAACATCATCAAAATTGATGTGTGCCTGTGGCGTGCTCTCATGATCCCGTGGAAAAAAATTGGTAAATTTGCACAAGTTTTGATGACCGCTCCTTCCAAACCGGAGCATCTCACATGAAGGATCATGGTTTTCCAAAAGGAGACGTGTCAATTCAAACTCCTGTGGCCGGTGACTTCATCGTTTGGCCTCATAAATATTTCCATGGTACGCAATCACCATTATACCACGGGTTTGATTTTCTAGCGCATTTAAGGTATCATTAGCTATATTTAAGACATTTTTTGATATTAACGTGCATTTTGTGCATAAAAATAAAATTACAACCGGAACTGCATGTGCTGTCGAAAGGGATGAGGATCGCCGTTCGATCTGGGGGCATCCAACGGTGCAGACATACGATCTGTGGGGTTTGGGTTCTGGCCAATCAGAAAGCACGACTCAGATCGTGGGCGGGGTGGTGTCGTGGTTTAGTCGGCACACGGCTTTCATCAACGAACCGTGTGCTATTCGCAAACCAGATTGCATATTTTTGTTAACACATACTGTAGTGAGATCGATTGAGTGTGCTACCTCTATGATATAATAATAATGATAATAATAATAATAATAATAATAACAATAATAACAACAACAAACAGTTCATATTCATTGCCTGAGCTGACAGCATATCAAGGTCAACATATTAACGGTTCTTACATCAACAGAAAACCGGGCATAACTCACAAATTCAGTACACGCGATAGTTCTAAATTGAACGAATTAAGTTGCAGGGTAGGCATAAAGACTAGTCTTACAGCTTAATTCCCATGTACATGGGGGAACTGGGATCATTAAGTTGACCCCGAATGAACTTGGGGTTTTTGATGATTTTAAACTTCTTCTCTGTTGCACTGGTGTGTGATCCCTTGGCTGGCAACTCGTCAAATTCATCGTACTCGGCCTGATCGGCAACATCGTCGACACCCAATACCCTTCTCTTCCCATGCATCGCTAAATGGCCGTTCTTATGCAAGGGGTCTTCCACAAAGAAAATCTGGGTAGCATCGCTGGCAAGAATGAATGGGTCCGCGTGATATGCCATCATTGTCCTGTTAACACAGGTCTTCCTGTACTCATCAATCCTTACTTGACCAAGAGGGATCCATGCGCACCTGAATAATGCCACCTTAACTTTCACATAGTCAAGCTCCCAAATCTCTTTGATGGTTCCATAGTATACCCTTTTATCAGCTTCATTTACAGTCATGCATTCTATTCGAATAGAGTTGTTCTAATACGAGGTATTCTTATCACGTTCCTCAGTGTAGAACGTGTATCCATTTATGTCATATGCTTGGTACGTCAGCACCGTAGGTGATGGCTTTTGTGCCAACCACGTAGCAATGTCATCGATGGATCCTTGTGCCAAATGATTCTTCAGCCATTCGGCGTAGTTCTTAGTGTGCTACTTCATCTCCACCTCTGATGAAGGCACCATTGGTAAGAATCTTTGGCGTATCTTCGCCAAGTGTTCTTCGGCATAAGCGATGAGAATTGGGCTGTTAAGCAGTACCGTCAAATGGGCTTTCTCTGCCAATTCTCCGGGTGCAGCCATTTGCATGCCAGCAAGGACTGGCTTACCTTTTAGCCTTCCCTCTTGGCGAGAGACCGGCAAACCTATAGATCTTTGTTTCATGTATTCAATGCAAAACTCAACCACCTCCTCCGCGGTATAACCTTGTAGGATGCTTGCCTCTGGATGGTTTCGGTTCCGACAAAAGCGCTTCAGGATTCCCATGAACCGCTCGAAGGGATACATGTTGCGAAGAAACACAGGACCACAATACATTATCTCGTCGACAAGGTGCATAGTGAGATGGACCATGATATCAGAGAATGACGATGGGAAAAACATCTCTAGGTTGGACAATATTCATGCAATATCATCTTGCATATGATCCAACTCTTCAGGATCTACAACTTTCTGCCATGGTTGGTTGAAGAAATCACAGAGGTCAATGAGTATGTTTCTTATATCTTTGTCAACAGATTCCTGATGGCCACCGGGAGGATTTGTGTCAACATTATGTGGCAATCATGTGACTTCATGTGTCCCAACTTCATTTTACCTGAGCTCACATCCACGAGACTTCTGATGTTTGCGGAGTAGAAAGAGGGTGTCTTAACTGACAACAAATGGGTGAAGAACTGTGTTGCTTCTTTTGTACTGAAATTGTAACTCTGGCGAGCTTTGATGAATTTTTCATCATCTTCTACTTCACTCTTGCGTTGTGATTGATCAGCAAGCATATCGAGCCGTGAACCGTCACCATCCTTTCTTTTACCTTTAATCTTGAGCAGAGTACCAAGGATGCTTTCACATACGTTCTTCTCTACGTGCATGACATCGATGCAGTGACGTACACGTAGAATCTCCCAGTAAGGTAATTTCTAGAACACCGATTTCTTCTTAAACACTTGATCCTTGGGTGTTAGTTTCACCGTCAAAGGGTGGTTCTTGCCAAGCACAACATTAAATTTTTTAGCCATGTTGTGGACCACCACCCCTTCATAGGGTCTTGGGGCAGTAGCTGCCTCTGCCGTACCATCAAATTCAGCTTTCAGCTTTCGGTATGGGTGATTTTTCCGTAAGAACCTACGATGAGGCAAATACACTGTTTTGTGCGAGTTGGGAAGTCTTCTGCTAGCTGTCCTATCCATGCATGTGACACACCCTACTTCTCCCCTTGTTTTCTGCCCCGATGTGTTGCCTAATGCCGGCATATCTTGAATGTTGTGCACCAGCATGGCATGTAGATCAAAAATCTCCTTTCTGTAAGCATCATAACATTTTATAGCAGGCGCATCTATCCACACTGTCAGCAGTTCTTCTACCAGTAGCTGAAAGTAAATGTCGATCTCATTTCCAGGTTGGTTCGGGCCTTGGATAATCATTGACATCATAATGTATTTTTTCTTCATATAACCAAGGAGCTAGGTTATATATGCACAGAAGCACCGGCCATGTGCTGTGATTGGTGCTCATATCGCCAAAAGGATTCATCCCGTCAGTACACTCCCCGAGCCTTATACTTCTAGGATCCTTGGCAAAATTTTCAAACTTTTTGTCAATTAATTCCCATTGAGCCCCATCTTTCGGGTGCCTCATATACCTATCCGCAATTCGCTCATCATGATGCCACCGCAACCTCTTTGCCTCTCTAGGGTTTGCAAACAAACGCCTCAACCTTGTAATTAAAGGCAAGTACCAAACAACCTTGAACGGGACTCCTGTCTTGATCTCGTCATCCAATTTGTACTTGTCCTTTGCTCTCCTACGCTTGTATCGTGCATGCTTGGATGTGGGACATGCACGAAAATCTTTGTACTCACCACAGTACAATATACAATCATTCACACAAGCGTGTATCTTTTGTACTTCAAGTTCCAATGGGCAAACAATCGCTTCATTCGTGCTTCTGGGGAGCACATTATCTTCTAGAAGAATTTCTTTCAAAAGACCTAACATCTCTGTGAAGCCCTTGTTTGATAGACCGTTTGCTGCTTTAAATCTGAGAAGCGCCAAGGTGACACTCAACCTGGAATATTTCTTTTTGCAACCTGGATACAATTCTTTCTTGGAGTCCGCATCAATGGTTGGCAGATCCTTGTACGCAATCATATGCTTATCTGGTCCCTCGAAATCTGCAATCATAGCAGCAAAATCTGGCATACCAAGATCGTCATCAGCTGCATCGGCGTCTTGGTTTTCCAATGGGCATTTCGGATTTCCGGTGTTCCATTGGTAGCTTGACGCCTCTGCCCCGATGTTAGATTCAACATCCATGTGACACTGATCGGGGTTTGGCATCTCGCTGCCCTAGGTATCTTCATCCTTGACCTCCTCTTCACCATGTCTGGTCCAATGTGTATATCCGTCCATGAATCCCCTAGAGACTAAGTGTATCTGGACATCTGCAACTTCATGTGACTCTGTATTGGCACAATCAGTACATGGACACAGGATGTAATCCGCATCACCAATTCTCCTCTTTGTACTTTCAGCCAAATTCATGAACTCTGTCACGCCACGGATAAAATCTGCGGTTTTCCGATTCTTCATCCATCGAGATCGTTCCATCTGCAGCACACGAATAGTAATTAAAAACAAAACAACAACATTAATACACAGATTAACTGTTGTCCAAAGATGCGTGCATAAATCACAAGGTTTTATTGTAATAATTACTGAGGGCGCTCCATGTTGTTATCCAAACGTGCTATGACAAAAATTAATGGCCAGTCAATTTACACGCAGAGTACTAGTACAACACTACACTTAGGAATTGAATACCTAAATTTAGCCACTCACGAAAAGAATACCTTAATTAATTAGCCGCGCAGCAACCTCCACCCAGCAGACAGACAAGCGCGATGCGACGGCACGCCGAGACAGCAGGGTCGAGGAGCAAAGCTTAGTGCGGCTACCGCCTGAAGTTTGACCTCCACTATCCCGCCATCGACCGCGATGGATGTGCTCGAATCACGCCGCCGCCGACCTCGATGGTTGAGCTCCTCCTATCTCCCGCCGTAGAACGAGGATTGACCTCCTATGACGCCGCCACCGCCCACCGACCGAGGATTGATCTCTTCTCCGATAGCCGCTGCCTAGGCCGCCGCCGCCATCTCTTTATGCAGAGTGGCTGTTTTTTTTACAGATATCCGCGGAGCGGCTGTTTACACGCTATCTCACTGTAACTCAATTATATGGACAGGGTAGTACATCACATACGGTTATGTAACGGCAACCGTGTCTTACCTACGTTGTCTTCTCACACGGTTTGGTGCGGAAATCGTGTGTGACTTTGTAATACCTAACACAAACGACATGTACAAATAGTGTGCCGTATACAACATATATATATATAGTGCCATTAGTAGTTCCCGACCGTTAGCTTATCTCGATAGTTTCCCCATTTCCCCCAAATCCCTACATAGCCTCCAAATTCCCTCGCGTGGCGCTGACATTGGGGGAACGTGGACGAGTGGTGCTGATGGTTTCGGTGCGGCTGCTCCTGCTCGTATCGCCGCCACGACGGCGGTCACCGCCGAGCACTTGCCTAAGGTCATCAGAAGGCAGGTGTGCTACGGATCCGAATCGTCCTGTCCGGTTCCAATCTATACCAATCTTTATTACCATGTCCAA